>NC_048431.1:15513127-15813127 GCF_004353265.1 Vitis riparia
TGCATAAGACTTTCCTCCAAGACTTGGTGTCCTAGAGGGACCAAAAAAATCCATATGCAACAATTCAAGTGGCCTAGATGTGGAAATGAAGTTTTTGTTTTTTAAAGAGTTTTTTATTTGCTTTCCCACTTGATAAGCTTCACAAACTTTATCTTTTTGAAAATTTATTTTGGGAAGGCCTCTAACAAGTTCATCTTTGCTGAGTTGGGAAATGAGGTCCATGTTAGCATGTCCCAACCTCCTATGCCACAACTAACTTTGATCATGCATGGTTGAAAAATATCTATCATGACCATCATATTTTGAAATATTTATAGCATAAACATTATCATATTTATAGCTCATGAAGATGATTTTATCATTTTGAATATCCCTGATGATGCAATGAGATGCTTCAAAAACCGCTTTAAAAAATTTGTCACAAAGTTGACTAATGCTTAAAAAGTTATGTTTTAAACCATCTACTAATAAAACACTTTCAATAAGAGAGGATGTGTCATTACCAATGTTGTCTTGACCAATGATCCTTCATTTTGCATTGTCTCCAAAGGTAACATATCCTCCATTTTTCTTTATATGAAAAGAAAACTTGGATTCATCTCCGGTCATGTGTCTTGAGCATCCACTATCCAAGAACCACTTATCCTTTTTTGAACCCTAAAACATAAAACTCAATTTGATTTAGGTACCCATATCTTTTTGGGTCCTTGAGGGTTAGTGGCCTTGGATTTTTCAATTCAAATCTCTTTAGCTTTTGCATTTGAATTCTTTTGAGAACCATTTCTTAAAGGGCATCTACTACTAATGTGCCCTCCTCTTCCACAAAAGTTGCAAGTAGTTGAAGGACTTGCACTTGTGGATTCCTTTACAAAATCATTTTTAAAATACTTTTGATTTTTTCAAGATTTGAATCTTATCCCTTGTTTGTCAAAAACACATTTTTGGCTAGCTAGAATCATTTCAAAAGACTTTTGTCCATAAGAAAATATTGAAAGAGATAGGGTCAACCATTCTTTTTTCTTTCTTAGAATCTCATTTTCTTTTTCAAGATGAGTTTTAGAAATTTCAACAATTAAAATTTTTTTCTTTTACTTCTCCAAGTTCTTTTTCAAGTTGTTGAACTTTCTTTTTAAGATAAATATTTTTCAAACTAAGTTTTTCAAAATCCTCATACAATTATTCAATTTTTTCATGTATATTTTCATCACTAAGGTTAGAGTTTGCCTCATCAAGTTCCTCTATTGCCATGAAGTACATGTTTGCCACTTCTTTCTTCTTTTCTTCTTCAAAGGATTCTTCACTTTCACTCCATGTAGTCATCATTGTCTTCTTC
The DNA here is from genome assembly GCF_004353265.1 of Vitis riparia. Classification (NCBI taxonomy): domain Eukaryota; kingdom Viridiplantae; phylum Streptophyta; class Magnoliopsida; order Vitales; family Vitaceae; genus Vitis; species Vitis riparia. The sequence continues at coordinate 15,514,461 of NC_048431.1, forward strand.
TTTCTCCTCTTAGCTTCACTTTTATAGAGAGGACAATCATATTTAATGTGTCCCGGTTTCTTGCACTTGAAACACACCAAGTCTCTTTTCTCTTCCCATCTCTCCTTGTCACCGTGAGATGAAGATTCCTTTTTAGAAAGGTCTCTTCTAAAAGTGAACCTTCTTCCTTTAAACTTTTCACCCCTCATGATTTTTTTGAACTCTCTTGTGATGAGGGTTAAATCTTCATCTTCTTCACTTTGTTTTTCTTCTTCAAGTTCTTCTTCTTTCTTAGTTGTAGCTTTGAGAGTTATGATCTTCTTCTTTTTGTCTTCACCTTCTTGTTGCTTCTTGATCTCATATGTCATCAATGACCCTATGAGCTCCTCCAAAGGTAGCTTGGTCAAGCCTTTGGGTTCTTGAATTTCAGTGACCTTTGTATGCCACTTTGATGGAAGTGACCTCAAGATCTTCATCACCTTTTTGGATTCTTTGTAGGTCTTTCCCAAGGCTTCAAGACCATTGAAAATGTTAGTGAACCTAGTGATCATCTCAACAATAGTCTCATTATCTTTCATAAAAAAACAATTTATAACTATGAATAAGTAAATTGATTTTTTACTCTTCCACTTGATTTGTTCTTTCATGAGTTGTTTTAAGCAATCTCCAAATTTCTTTAGCCGATTTGCATTGACATATTCTATTATATTCATTTCTATCCATAAAGCATTGCAAAGTATAAATAGTCTTAGCATTTAATTGAAAATTTCTTCTGTCACGCTCATCTCATTCTTCCTTGGGTTTTGGAACCATGACTCCATCAACTAGTTTTGAAGGAAAAGTTGGTCCATCTTCAATGACGTCCCATACGTCTAAATTTGTTGATTGTAGAAACCAAGTCATTTTAGTTTTCCAATAGGGATAATCGGTTCCCGTAAAAAATGGAGGTTTATTGGTTGCAAAACTTTCAATGTGAGATGAGCTTGACAGATTAGTTATTTCCTCTTAGACGATTAAGTCTTAAACAAAAGGCCTAGCTCTTATACCAATTGAGAAAATAAAGGTTAATCTTAAAAGAGAAAAACACCCAAGAGAGGGGAAGGGGGTGAATTGGGTTTTTAAAAATTCTTTTTAAACACAACAAATTTAAGCACAAAAGAAGCAAATATAAAGAGATAAGGTTAGAGAAATTAAACTCAGATTTTATAGTGGTTCAACTCTTCCTTGCCTACGTCTACTCTCCTCAAGCTCCTAACCGAGTGAGGGTTCCACTAACTTGAAGCTTCAACCAAGCTTCTAATCACCTTTACACTTGGATTCCGACTCCAATGGGCTCTTACACAATCTCTTCAAGTTTCAACTCACTTGAAGGCTTTAACACTCAATTAACAAGAATGAATCTCTCAACCTAGCTCAACAATAGCTCAAATACAACTTAAGGCTAGGATGAATCACAAAGGTGCACTAAAGAGTATGCAAATGGAGGTTTAATGCACCAAGAAAATAATAAGACCTTTTAAGGCAAGAACAAGTGGATAGACAAGTAAATGCATGTGTTCTCTTGCTCATAAATGAAGTGGAGCTCTCTATTTATAGGTTTCTAACCTTGGGAGCTAAAAAAACCAAAAAGTAGCCTCAACCGGTCAAGTTGGGGGTCGACCGGTTCACTAGCCATTGGAGCATTTAATGCTTGGTAGGTGACCGTTACCCTCGACCGGACCTCGATCAGACCTTGACCGAAAAAGAAATGTTACTGGAAGAGAAAGAGTATTTTTTGCATCTCTCAACTAGACCTCGACCAAGAAGAGGGAATCGGTCAACCGATACCCTAGCCGATTGAGCCGATTGGCCAGTGCCTTGACTGGTTCACCATTTTTGGCCCAAAAACCTATCTTTTTGTGTTCTTTTCTCTTCTAACACTTAGGCAAGGTCTTTAGGTAAATTAATATGTCAATTTTGAAGTGATTTGCCTAAGGTTCATTTGATAAAACTCGGGTTTTGATAGAACTGTAACTTTAAAGAATAAACCAAGTTTTTCAAAGATGTATGAAATGATATGTAAATCCTAAGTGCACCCAAGCATTCATCTTACATATGTTTTCTATGATTAAAGGTCTTCCAAAGGTCTTGATCTTGTATCCATTAGGTCCTTTGATGAATTTTTAAATTAACACTTGAAATTCTTTACAATTCAAACCAATTAGTAACTTAACCATGGTTTGTTATCATCAAAACATGATTAGGAGAACCCTTGGGCGAACAAGGGTTTTATTGGTCCAAGTATATTGCCATGGGAAGCCCTAGTGTTGTTTATGAAGAAGAATGATGGCATGTGAGGGTTCTATATCGACTATAGGAAGTTTATTAGAGTTACTATGAAGAATAAGTATCCTCTTCTAAGGATAGATGACTTGTTTGATCAGTTGAAGAGTGTGAAGTATTTTATAGTATGATTGACTTGAGAATTGGGTATCATCAATTGAGGGTTGGAGAAGAAGATATCCCTAAGGTCGCTTTTAGAACAAGATATAGGCATTATGAATTCTTAGTCATGCCTTTTGGGTTGACTAATAATCCCGCTACTTTCATGGATTTAATGAACAAAATATTTCGTGCTTACTTAGATCAATTTGTGATTGTCTTTGTGGATGACATCTTGATTTACCCAAGGAGTTTGGAGAAGCATAAGCAGCATTTGGTGACTACCTTTAGAACTTTAAGAAGACACCAATTGTATGGAAAGTTGGAAAAAAGTGAGTTTTGGCCTACTGAAATGAATTTCTTAGGCCATGTGGGTTCTGAGGCAGGAATAACAATGGACTATTCCAAGGTGGAAGCTGTGCAGGAGTGGCAAAGGCCTACCAATGTGTTTGAAGTTAGAAGTTTCTTGGGTTTGGCTATATACTATAGAAGGTTTGTGGAAGACTTCTCTAGAATTGCAGCACCAATGACTTGGTTCACTAGAAAATGAGTGAAATTAGAATGGATTGAGAGTATGAGATTTAAAGGAAGATTGTGTGTGTCAAGGGATGTGGAGTTGAGGAATGAACTTCTAACAGTTGCTCATACGACAAAGTATTCCATCTGCCTTGGGAGTACCAAAATGTATTAAGACTTAAAGAGAAAATTATAGTGGAATGAGATGAAGAGAAACATTACTCAGTATATAGCCAACTGTCAAATTTGTTAGCAAGTGAAAGTTGAACACCAGAAGCTTGCAGGGTTGTTACAACCTTTACTTATACTTGAGTGGAAGTGGGATCATATCACTATGGACTTTGTGATAGGGTTACCAAGGACTAGAATCAAGAAAAATGGAGTTTGGGTGATTGTGGACCGCCTTACTAAGTCAACCCATTTTCTAGCCATGAAGACTACTAACTCCATGAACTCTCTGGCTAAGTTGTATATACAAGAAATTGTGAGGTTGCATGGGATACCTTTGTCTATAGTGTCTTATAGGGACCTTAAGTTTACTTCTTAGTTTTGGTAGAGTTTACAAAGGGCTATGGGCACCCAATTGAATTTTAACACCATTTTTCACCCTCAGACAAATAGTCAATCAAAAAGAGTAATCCAGATTTTAGAAGACATGTTAAGGGCTTATATTTTGGACTCTAGAGGGAATTGGGCATACCACTTACCTTTGGCAGAGTTTGCTTATAACAACAGTTACTAATCTAGTATTAGCATGACACCTTATGAAGCACTCTATGGGAGACCTTGTATATCACCCTTGTGTTAAATAGAGTTGGGTGAGAGTCATTTGTTGGGACCTGAGATTGTCAAGAGACTACAAAAAAGATACAACTCATCAAGGAAAAACTTAAGACTACTTAAGATAGAGAGAAGAACTATGCAGACCAAAGGAGAAGGGGGTTTGGAGTTTGAAGAAGAGGGTTGAGTGTTTGTAAAAATGTCCCATCAAAAAGGCATATTTCGATTTGGGAAAAAAAAGGAAGTTAGCCCCTAGATTTGTGGGATCGTTTCAGATCGATAAGAAAGTGTGCCTAATGGCATACAAGTTAATATTGCCTCAACAGTTATCCCACGTGCATGATGTCTTCCATGTGTTGATGCTAAGCAAGTGTACTCATGATCCAACTTGGGTAGTTGACTTGAAAGATGTTTAGATTAGTGAAAGTACTTCTTATGTGGAGGAACCTTTGCAAATTCTAAAAGTTGGAGAGCATAGGTTCAAGAACAAGGTGATTCTCGTAGTCAAAGTGTGGTGGCAACATAATGGGATGGAAGAAGCCACTTGGGAACCTGAGGAAGAAATGAGACGACACTATCCACAACTCTTATATAAGTTTTTTTAGGTAAGCCCTTTTAAATTTTGGGACGAAATTTCTTTTAGGGGGGGTAGGATGTAATGACCGAGTATTTTAAGCCACATTGGAATTTCAAATTTGAAAAGTCTTCTATCGGACAGTGGTAGAAAAGTAAAAAAAAAAAAAAAAAAATACAAACAAAAAAAGTGATTGGAGAACACGTGTCAATTTTGGATTGGTGGATTTCGAAATATTTTATTGGTCAATTAAGCGAGTTGAATTTTTTTGTGTCATGTCGGCTTTATGGTAGAAAATTTCTTAGGATCGTAGAAATTGAAATTTTCTAAAAATGAAAAGCAAAAAAAAAACGAAAAATGAAAAAAAAATTAATTAAAATTAATTAGAACTAATTAAGTAAAAATTAAATTAAATTGCTTAATAATGAATTAGAGAAAATTAAATTTTTGGGATGGTGTTTGATAAATTATTTTGTGTGTTCTTTAAAAAATTGAATTGAGAAAAGAAAATGAATTGAATTGAAAAAGAAAAACTAAATTAATATATATATATATATATATATATATTGTTGTTGGGTTAGGTTGCTACCACTTTTAGTGGCTATTTGGTCTTTAGGGGGATTAAAAAAACAAAAGGAAAGGAAAATAATTAAAAAGGGGAAAGGAAAAAAAAATAGTGGTAGAAAATGAGGGGTCTCGACGACGACAGGGAAAATGATAGTGTCGTTGCTTTTCGGCCGGCCGTTTGGATGACCAAACATCGTTCTTTTTACATGAAATTTCAAGAGAATACTATACTCAACACAAGGAACATTTGTATGGTGGCAGATTTCGTTTTCAACAGTTCGATCGTTAGATCTATGGTATGAAGACTTAACCCTAAAACTTTTATTTAATATTTTTTTCTTTAAAAAAAATTATAAATCTCGTGGTTGGAAGTTAAATAGATGATATTTGTGATACGAGAAAGTTTATTAGGTGATTTAGGATTTTTTTTCTTGAAATTTTTGTGATAATTAGGTAATTTTATTTTAAAGAAATAATTATATTTGATTATTGGAATTGTTGGGATTGTTGAAAAATTTTGGAATTTTGGTATGGGTTATGTTTAATCGATATTTGAATTATTGAAAATTTATTTAGTTGTTTTTGAAAAATTAATTGTAGAGAAATAATTATATTTGATTATTCGAATTGTCGAAAATTTTTGGAATTTTGGTATAGGTTATGTTTAATCGATATTTGAATTATTAAAAATTTATTTGGTTTTTTTGGAAATTTAATTGTGGAGAAATAATTATATTTGATTATTGGAATTGTTGGGATTGTTGAAAAATTAAGGAATTTTGGTATTGATTATGTTTAATTGATATTTGAATTATTGAAAATTTATTTGGTTGTTTTCGATAATTTTATTGTGGAGAAATAATTATAATTGATTATTGGAATTATTGGGGTTGTGAAAAAATTATGGAATTTTGGTATAAATTATGTTTAATTGATGTTTAAATTATCAAAAATTTATTTGGTTGTTTTTGGTAATTTTATTGCGGAGAAATATTTATATTTGATTATTGGAAGTATTAGGGTTGTGGAAAAATTGTGGAATTTTGGTATAGATTATGTTTAATTGATATTTGAATTATTGAAAATTTATTTGGTTGTTTTTAGTAATTTTATTGTCAAGAAATAATTATATTTGATTATTGGAATTGTTAAGACTGCTGAAAAATTATGGAATTTTCGTATAAATTGTCATTTTAATGATATTTGGATTAGTAGGAATTTTATTTGATATTTGTGATACTTGTGAATGAGGATAATTAATATCATTGCATTTCATTTGCATCACGGTTGTGTGAAGGAAAATAAAAACTAAGAAAAATGCATGAAATGGAAAAAGAAAGAAAAATAAAATAGTAATGAAAAGTAAAGGTCCGTGTGAGGCGAATTAAGAAGGTAGTGAGATCCCTAGGGTGAAAGACCAAAAAATCTACCCGGGAAGACTCTGAATGGGGAGTGTATTTGGGTACAGATGCGTATCCTTTGGTGAAAGCCTGAGAGCGATAGTGCATTGTATGACTACGTGTCACATATCCATATACATTTTATTTAATTGTTGAAGTTATAATTATAAAAATTAAAATATGTGGGTTGATCAATTCTGGTGAAATGTTTCTTTTGTGTTCACTTGAAACTTAATAATCCCTATTAACCCTTTAGGTATAAGGCACCCTACTAAGTAATGTGGAATGCTCACTCATTCCTTTTTATATCTTTTTAGATACAGATGTGACTCCTAAGGATCCATAGATGGGGTAGGGAGGGCTTCAGGATGCCCCAATAGATTTTAGAGTAGCTTAGTGGATTGTAGTGTATTTGTTATGTTGGTTTGTTTTGGAATTTGTATTAGCAAACTTTGAAACTATATATTTGTAATGAGACTTTATTCTTATTAATTTGCTCAACTGTGAACTCCTATTTCTAGACTTTAATGATAATTATTATATATTGTTGTTATTGAGTAGTGGTTGGTATATTGATAAATTGGATTGTTAGTTGGAGGGAGCACTAGTGTGATCTATGTGTAGAAAAAAAAAAAATCAAAGCATTTTGGTTGACTGCTAGCGTGAATTAGGAGGAACCCTTAGGGTTAAACCTTTTACCTAAAGTCATAGGCTAAATTCCGTGTCGCCCAAAATTTGGGTCATGACAAGTCAAAGGGATGGATTTTTGTGGGTATGAAGGGTGAAAAGATGGGAAGTGAGCATGGTATGAGTTTGGTGAATGGGTTGAAGGTAATGGGTATGGAGATTGGGGAAATAATGGATTTACGAGACAAACCATTAGTGGTGGGTATGATAGATAGGGATATGAGCGGTGGAGGAGAGGTAGGTGGTGAATATGAAGAAGGGAAGATGTTGAAGGTAGTGGGCAAATGGGAAGTGGGCAGTGACGTGAATATAGAGGAAGCTTAGCAACAAACTGGAAAGGGGTTGGCCACACCCATGCATGGTGATCACATGCGCGTGGGGTCCATGGGTAAGTAGGAATCTGAGACGTGGATGGAAGCTTTGGAAGGATTTTGAATGAATTGTCTGGAAACTTTGGGTGGCTATACATGTATAGTTCTCATGCACATGGATAGGAAGAGTGACCAAGCACGAGTACATTATGTACAAACCAGGAGGTGACATTAGCAGACGGTTTTCTGGGTTGTTGAGGATATCCAACTGCCAAAGGTAAAGCCATTCTTTGTGTTGAAGAATGGGTTTCTAGTCTACAGAACTCCCAGAAACTATCCTTGGTGATGTTATCAGCTTGAGAGTGAAAAAGGCAAAGTCAATTCATTTAGCGTTGTTTTTGGACAACCTCAAGTTCATACTAAGTTGAATAAGTCACAAAGAGCAAAGCAAAAGAACATCCAATATCATGTGGACTCTTGAAATCTAGAAGGCCATGCATGAGAACTTACGCTTCATCCAACTTGGGTTTGGACATTAGACATCACCTTCACATAGTAACAAGTCATTCATGACTTTCAACATATCAGCAGGCATTGCATGGCATGTTGTCTTTGGCACATTCAAACTCCAATTCCTTGAAAACTGAGCCAATTTCAAATCCTCCCAACTATTTAAATATCAAGTAGTAGCCTCAAAACTCAGTGGTCATACAAGTTGATATTTCGTGCATGTGGAAAGGAGGTGGAGGGGGGTGACTTGAAAAGATTAGGAATGAGCCTCATTGATTACTACCCAAAAAGTGTTATTTTACGCCTTTAATTCATTATGTTTTAAGCACTTTTGTGTAGTAGTTCTCCATCTTTATTCCAATTGGCATGTTAAGGACCTAGCAATGACTTCTAATCATATTTGTGGCTAGTTTTTGTGTTTTGACAGCTTTTTGGATCATTAAGACAAGCCAAGTAAAGGAGAGAAGCAAAGAGGAAAACATAGCGAAGAGAATATAGGACAGCAGCTGCAGTCTTCCTTTGCACTTTTGGAACACTTCCCGAAGTCCATTTTCTACATGCTATATACCATTTCAAAGCTCAGGAAGTCAAGAATCCAACGCTTCAAACCGTGTATGATTTGGAGCTGAAATGAGGAAGATATGGCCTTCGGAAGACAACTGCTCCAAGCATGTGCGAATTTCGCACAACAGCCCAAGCATGTGCGAATTTCGCATAACAGCCCAAGCATGCGCGAAATTCGCACAACACTTTCTCCTTGTGCGAAATTTGCACCAGCCCATGCGTCTTTGGTGCGAAATCTCCTCTGTTTTGCCGACTCCACATGAGATCTTTTCTTATGTATTTTTTATGTAAATTCCTTTCTTATCCCTGTAATTAGCCAATCACAGGCTTTGCTTTGTAAAGACTATAAGAGGGGTGGAAATCATCTCACGAACAGATGTTATGTTTTACACTTAGTGAAATACAGGGCTCTCGTGTTTTCCTTTTTCTCTCTACTATTTTCTTTTTCTTGGAAGCCAAACAACCTTTGAGGATGTTTTTACAGAGGATGAGAGGCTAAACTTTTGGTTTCTTAGAGTGAAGGAAGCTAGGTGAAAAGTCCAGATGCAAAGGTGGAAAACTCTCATGCATTAAATACAGGTAGCTGGAGTTCATAAATGGCTTTTAAATCTAAAGTTTTGCTTTAAATCCCTTAGAATCACTTTGAATGGCCAATACATGGTAAGCTTCAGGTCTCTGTGGATACTTATTGCTAGATCCACATCAGTCCATTAGTTATCATGTACGAGCCATTGGAAAGTGGCTCAAGGTGAAGACCCACAGTGTCTAAAGCCATTAATGGAACCTGACTACCATTTCTATTGACTTTTTATGGATTAAATCTTCATTGTTAAACCTATACTGGTTCGAGAAACAACCATCCTTTATGTTGTTGTCCCCAATACGAGAAAAAAAATCCGGAATTTCCACTTTGCATTCTGAACTTGATCCTAGCAACCCTTAGCTCCGGGAGACTTTCTTTCTTCCATTTTACTAAGTTTTATGTTAGTTTAGTTTCAAACACCACTTTCAAAACAAATTTTATTTTCTTTTAAACTTTAAGTTTTTGACAAAGGAACTCATCAGATTCGGTTTCTAATCTTGAGTATATCACTGGTAGAATGAAAACCCATCCCAGAGTTCGACCCTAGAGCTGCTATACTATAGTAGCTTTGCTACGCTAGTATGAGGTCATAGGATTTATAAATGTTTTTTATTAAAATACCCTACTGGGCACGAATCAAAATGGTGACGTTGCCGGGGATGGTGCCACTTTACAATGATATGACCTTTTAGAGGCTACTTGTGATTTCCATCACAAGTTTGGTGAATTCCTTTTTCACTAACTTCATTTTCTTTCTTTTAATTGTAGAATTCCTTTTGTTTTCTTTCTAACCTTAACTTTCTTCTAGTTTTCTTTTGTTTTTGTTGTCTTTGTTTTGTTTTCAGGTAAATTGTAACTTGTGCATGCCCTATTGGATTCGGGACCAAGAGGGAAGATTAGTAAGGATTGAGAATCCTCAAGACACAGAGTTGGATATCTGTGTAAACATCATGGACCCTCCACCAGAGGATTAGAATTCTCAACACGGTCAAGGGGTAATCCAAATGCATATCTATCCATGAGGGATAGACTACACCCACCAAGGATGAGTGCACCCTCATGCATCGTACCTCCTCTTAAGCAACTGATTATAAGGCCCCTCCTACCAAATTTCCATGGAATGGAGAGTGAGAATCCATATGCCCACATCAAGGAGTTTGAGGAGGTGTGCAATACTTTTAGAGAGGGAGGAGCTTCAATAGACTTGATGAGACTCAAGTTATTCCCTTTTACTTTGAAGGACAAGGCAAAAATATGGCTTAATTCTTTAAGGCCAAGGAGCATAAGGAATTGGGTTGATCTTCAGGCCGAATTTTTGAAGAAATTTTTCCCCACCCATAGGACCAATGGGTTGAAGAGACAAATCTCAAACTTTTCTGCAAAAGAAAATGAAAAGTTCTATGAATGTTAGAAAAGGTATATGGAGGCCATCAATGCCTGTCCTCATCATGGCTTTGATACATGGCTCTTGGGTAGCTATTTTTATGATGGGATGTCTTCCTCCATGAAGCAAATTCTTGAAACCATGTGTGGGGGAGATTTTATGAGTAAGAATCCGGAAGAAGCCATGGACTTTTTAAGTTATGTGTCTGAGGTGTCAAGAGGATGGGATGAGCCCAACTCAAGAGAAAAAGAAAAGTTTCCCTCTCAACCAACCCAAAATCAAAAGGGTGGAATGTACATGTTAAGTGAGGACATGGACATGAAAGCTAAGGTGGCAACAATGGCAAGGAGGTTCGAAGAACTTGAGTTGAAAAAAATGCATGAAGTCCAAGCCATTTCCGAGACACAAGCCCATGTCATGCCATGCACCATTTTCCAATCATGTGATCATGTGGTGGATGAGTGCCCAACCATCCCAGCTGTGAGGGAGATGTTAGGTGATCAAGCCAATGTTGTGGGGCAATTTAGGCCCAACAACAATGCACCTTATGGAAACACCTATAATTCAAGCTGGAGAAACCATCCAAATTTTTCTTGGAAACCAAGGCCACCTCCATACCAACCACAAGTCCAAACACAAGCACCTCAACAAACCTCTTCAGTGGAGCAAGCCATTGTGAACCTAAGTAAAGTCATGGGTGACTTTGTGGGTGAACAAAAGGCAATCAACTCCCAATTGCACCAAAAGATAGAAAATGTTGAGAGTTCTCAAATTAAGAGAATGGATGGGATGCAAAATGATCTATCTCAGAAGATAGATAATATTCAATACTCCATCTCTAGGCTTACCAACCTCAACACAGTGAATGAGAAAGGAAAGTTTCCCTCTCAACCAAGCCAAAATCCAAAGGGTGTTCATGAAGTTGAAACCCAAGAGGAGGAGTCTTCAAAGTTGAGGGAGGTCAAAGCTGTGATCACCTTGAGGAGTGGGAAGGAGGTTGATCAACCCTTGCCTAAGGTGAGGCAAGATGAAGTACTCATGTCAAAGAGAACCTTGGTTAAAGAGAGCAATAACCAAGAAGAGAAGAGTGGGAAAAATGCATCCAAATCAAGCATTGAAGAAGAGCCAAAGATAGTGATTAAAGAGGATATGATGAAAAAACATATGCCTCCCCCTTTTCCTTAAGCTTTACATGGAAAGAAGGAAATCAAGAATTCATCAGAAATTCTTGAAGTGTTGAGACAAGTGAAGGTGAATATACCCTTACTTGATATGATCAAGCAAGTCCCTACATATGCAAAATTTTTAAAGGACTTGTGCACGGTCAAGAGAGGGTTACATGTGACAAAGAATGCATTCCTCACTGAGCAAGTAAGTGCTATCATTTAGAGTAAGTCTCCAGTTAAGTACAAAGATCCTGGATGTCCCACCATTTCAGTCAACATTGGAGGGACACATGTGGAGAAAGCTTTCCTAAACTTGGGGGCAAGTGTGAATTTGCTCCCATATTCTATGTACAAGCAACTGGGACTTGGAGGATTGAAGCCCACAACCATCACTCTCTCCTTAGCTGATAGGTCAGTCAAAATCCCAAGGGGGTGATAGAGGATGTTCTAGTTCAAGTGGACAAATTCTACTATCCCGTGGATTTTGTTGTACTTGATACTGATCCCACTGTTAAGGAAGCAAATTATGTGCCAATCATCCTTGGGAGACCTTTCCTAGCTACCTCCAATGCCATCATCAATTATAGGAATGGGGTGATGCAGCTCACTGATTCCGTGTAAATCCAGTCGGGTCTTTTAATCAAAAACATTTTTAAATCCTATGACCTCATACTAGCGTAGCAAAGCTACTATAGCATAGTGGCTCTAGGGTCGAACTCTGGGATGGGTTTTCATTCTACCAATGATATACTTAAGATTAGAAATTGAGTCTGATGAGTTCCTTTGTCAAAAACTTAAAGTTTAAAAGAAAATAAAATTTGTTTTGAAAGTGGTGTTTGAAAATAAACTAATATAGAACTAGATAAAAATGGAAGAAAGAAAGTCTCCCGGAGCTAAGGGTTGCTAGGATCAAGTTTAGAATGCAAAGTGGAAAATTCCGGATTTTTCTCCTCGCATTGGGGATTTAACCTATAGTTATTTCCCGAACCGGCATAGGTTTAACAATGAGGATTTAATCCATAAAAAGTCAATAGAAATGGTAGTCAAGGTCCATTAATGGCTTTAGACACTATGGGTCTTCACCTTGAGCCACTTTCCAATGGCTCGTACATGATAACTAATGGACTGATATGGATCTAGCAATAAGCATCCACAAAGACCTGAAGCTTACCATGTATTGGCCATTCAAAGTGATTCAAAGGGATTTAAAGCAAAAATTTAGATTTAAAAGCCATTTATGAACTCCAACTACCTGTATTTAATGCACGAGAGTTTTCCACCTTTGCATCTGGACTTTTCACCTAGCTTCCTTCACTCCAAGAAACCAAAAGTTTAGCCTCTCATCCTCTGGGAAAACATCCTCAGAGGTTGTTTGGCTTCCAAGAAAAAGAAAATAGTAGAGAGAAAAGGAAAACGAGAGAGCTCTATATTTCACTAAGTGTAAAACATAACATCTCTGTCGAGAGATGATTTCCACCCCTCTTATAGTCTTTACAAAAGCAAAGCTTGTGATTGGCTAGTTACAAGGATAAGAAAGGAATTTACATCAAAAAAATAAGAAAGAAAAGATCTAAAGTGGAGTCGGTAGAACAAAGGAGAATTCGCACCACGCATGGGCTGGTGCGAATTTTCAAGGTGTTGTGCGAATTTCGCACAACCTGAAGGTGTTGTCAGAATTTCAAGGTGTTGCGCGAATTTCACACAAGCCTGGAGCAGTTGTCTTCCGAAGGCCATATCTTCCTCATTTCAGCTCCAAATCGTACACAGTTTGAAGCGTTGGATTCTTGACTTCCTGAGCTTTGAAATGGTATATAGCATGTAGAAAATGGACTTCGGGAAGTGCTCCAAAAGTGCAAAGAAAGACTGCAGCTGTTGTCCTCTATTTTCTTCACTTTGCTTGTTTTTCCTCTTTGCTTCTCTCCTTTACTTGGCTTGTCTTAATGATCCAAAAAGCTGTCAAAACACTAAAACTAGCCACAAATATGATTAGAAGTCATTGCTAGGTCCTTAACATGCCAATTGGAATAAAGATGGAGAACTACTACACAAAAGTGCTTAAAACATAATGACTTAAAGGTGTAAAATAGCACTTTTTGGGTAGTAATCACTCACATTTGGAAACATGACCTTGGAATTAAACATATTCCACCTGTGCAAGAGGCATCTTCACCCAGAAGAGGAAGAAGGATTGGAGGAGGTGTGCTTGATCAACACTTTGGTTGAAGAGCATTGTGACAAGAATTTAGAAGAGAGCTTGAACGAAAGCCTTGGAGTGTTTGAAGAAGGGTTACCTGAACCCTCTAGTGTGTTAGCCATCATGTCTCCTTGGAGGAGACGGGAAGAGATCTTACCACAGTTCAATAGGGAGGATTCACAAGGAGCAGCTATGGAGGACCCTCCAAAGCTTGTTTTGAAGCCACTTCCTGTTGATTTGAAGTATGCATATTTGGAGGAAGATGAGAAATGTCCAGTGATGGTTTCTTCAACTCTCACAAGTGATCAAGAGGATAGTCTTTTGGGAGTCCTCAGAAAATGCAAGAAAGCCATTGGATGGCAAATTTCTGATCTGAAAGGGATTAGCCCTTTGGTATGCACCCACCATATCTACATGGAGGAAAATGCAAAACCAGTGAGGCAGCCCTAGAGGAGGTTGAATCCTCACATGCAAGAGGTGGTAAGGGGTGAAGTTCTGAAGCTACTTCAAGCAGGGATCATATATCCCATTTTAGATAGCTTGTGGGTGAGCCCCACCCAAGTAGTCCCAAAGAAATCTAGAATTACTGTGATCCAAAATGAGAAAGGAGAGGAAGTCTCTACACGTCCTACCTCAGGATGGAGGGTGTGTATAGACTACAGGAGGTTGAATTCAATGACTAAGAAGGACCATTTCCCATTGCCTTTCATGGACCAAGTCCTTGAGAGAGTCTCAGGACATCCTTTCTACTGTTTTCTAGATGGTTACTCGGGGTACTTTCAAATAGAGATTGATTTGGAAGATCAAGAAAAGACAACCTTCACTTGCCCCTTTGGTACTTTTGTGTATAGGAGGATGCCATTTGGTCTATGTAATGCTCCTGCAACTTTCCAAAGATGTATGCTAAGCATCTTCAGTGATATGGTGGAGCGCATCATGGAAGTCTTCATGGATAACATCACTGTATATGGAGGTTCTTATGAGGAGTGTTTGTTGCATTTAGAAGCTATTCTTCAAAGATGTATTGAGAAAGACCTAGTGCTAAATTGGGAGAAGTGTCATTTTATGGTACAACAAGGCATTGTCTTAGGACATATAATCTCTAAGAATGGCATTGAGGTAGATAAGGCAAAGGTGGAGCTAATTGTTAAGTTGCCACATCCCATAAATGTTAAAGGAATTAGGCAATTCCTAGGACATGTCGGGTTCTATAGGAGGTTCATTAGGGATTTCTCAAAAATCTCAAAACCTCTTTGTGAACTATTGGTAAAGGATGCCAAGTTTGTGTGGGATGAGAAATGTCAGAAGAGTTTTGAGGAACTGAAGCAATTCCTCACAACTGCACCAATAGTGAGAGCCCCAAATTGGAAATTACCTTTTGAGGTAATGTGTGATGCAAGTGATCTTGCTATGGGGGCTGTTTTGGGGCAAAGAGAAGATGGAAAGCCCTATGTGATTTATTATGCAAGCAAAACTTTGAATGAGGCTCAAAGGAACTACGCAACTACTGAGAAAGAGTTGTTGGCAGTAGTTTTTGCCTTAGATAAGTTTCGTGCCTATTTGGTAGGGTCCTCTATAGTGGTGTTCACTGACCATTCCGCTTTGAAGTACTTGCTAACCAAGCAAGATGCCAAGGCAAGATTGATAAGATGGATCCTTTTGCTTCAAGAATTCAATCTCCAAATCTGGGATAAAAAGGGAGTAGAAAATGTGGTAGCTGACCACTTGTCAAGACTTGTGATAGCACATGACTCACATGGTCTACCTATCAATGATGATTTCCCTGAGGAGTCTCTCATGTCAATAGAGGTAGCTCCATGGTATTCTCACATTGCAAATTACTTGGTTACTGGAGAAGTTCCAAGTGAGTGGAGTGCCCAAGACAAGAGGCATTTCTTTGCTAAGATCCATGCCTATTATTGGGAGGAGCCTTTTCTCTTCAAATATTGTGCGGATCAAATCATAAGGAAATGTGTTCCTGAACAAGAGCAATCAGGAATTCTTTTCCATTGCCATGATAGTGCATGTGGAGGTCATTTTGCTTCCCAGAAAACAACTATGAAAGTGATCCAATCAGGTTTTTGGTGGCCCTCTCTTTTCAAGGATGCCCATGCTATGTGCAAGGGATGTGATCGGTGTCAAAGGCTTGGGAAGCTAACACGCCGGAATATGATGCCCTTGAACCCCATCTTGATAGTGGATGTCTTTGATGTTTGGGGGATAGACTTCATGGGACCATTTCCAATGTCATTTGGACACTCCTACATTTTGGTAGGAGTGGATTATGTCTCTAAGTGGGTCGAAGCAATCCCATGTAGGAGCAATGATCATAAGGTGGTTCTCAAATTTCTTAAGGAGAACATCTTTTCAAGATTTGGAGTGCCTAAGGCCATTATCAATGATGGAGGAACCCACTTTTGCAATAAGTCTTTTGAGACTCTTCTAGCCAAATATGGGGTCAAGCACAAGGTAGCTACACCTTATCACCCTCAAACAAGTGGCCAAGTTGAGTTAACCAACCGGGAAATCAAGAATATACTGATGAAGGTGGTGAATGCGAATAGGAAGGATTGGTCTATTAAGCTCCTGGATTTCTTATGGGCTTATAGGACCGCTTACAAGACCATTCTTGGAATGTCTCCTTATCGCCTTGTTTATGGCAAAGCGTGCCATCTTCCAGTAGAGGTTGAATATAAAGCATGGTGGGCAATCAGGAAGCTCAACATGGATTTGACAAGAGCCGAGTTAAAGAGATGTTTGGATTTGAATGAATTGAAGGAAATGAGGAATGATGCTTACCTCAATTCAAAAATTGCAAAAGAGAGGTTGAAGAAATGGCATGATCGGTTGGTAAATCAGAAGAATTTTGCCAAGGAGCAAAGAGTCTTGCTTTATGACTCTAAGCTTCATCTTTTTCCGGGAAAATTGAAATCAAGGTGGACGGGTCCTTTCATAATTCATGATGTACAATCAAATGGAGTAGTGGAACTACTCAACTTCAATAGCACTCGAACTTTCAAAGTGAATGGGCATCGTCTCAAGCCCTATATGGAATCATTTTCCCGAGACAAGGAGGAATTCATTCTCCTTGATCCACCTCCAACATGAAAACACTCAATTCATGGTTGAACTTAGTCTCTTCAAAGACTAAAAAGTTCATCCTCTTTTTGTTTTCTTTTAAGTTGATTTTAGTTTAATCTAGTGTTTTTCTTGTGTTTATACATGTTTTGATTTTTATTTTTGACTTTAATTTCATTCTAATGTGGTTTGAATTGGTTTTTTGTGTTAACATGCAAGTAGGAAAGCTTGAAGAATGAAAACAAGGGAAAACAGGAGAGAAAAGCCAAGACACAGCAAAATTCGCACCACCCAATTCCCTTGTGTGAAATTCACACAACACATCCCCTTGTGCGAATTCTCTTTTGTGACTAATTTTCAAAAAAACATGCTCTTTGTCTTGGAGAACCACAGGAATGCGAAATTTTCGCACTACCCATCACCTTGTGCGAAATTCGCACTTTCTCTTTAAAAGTCATTTTCTCTTCTTCAATTCTAAGCTTGTTCTTCTTCAATTCTCTCAACACCTCTCTTCCGATCACCCCTTTCCATCCATAAGCTCCTCTCCTTCATCATTTCCCACCCCCAACCCCACCATGGCAGCCCATCTCAATAGCTTCACTCCATAGCCGCGGCCTTCACTATTCACAACAGTCCACACCTTCCATTTTCAGCTATTTCTCCTCCTTCCACCATCAAAAAACCCTTCATTTCTTCACTCAACACTCCAAATTCATCCCTAAACCCAATCCCACATTGATTTTTCAAAATCAAAACCTCAAGCATAGGTTTCATAGCCACGGTTTCTTCATAAGAAACCCAT
This sequence comes from Vitis riparia, assembly GCF_004353265.1. Lineage (NCBI taxonomy): Eukaryota > Viridiplantae > Streptophyta > Magnoliopsida > Vitales > Vitaceae > Vitis > Vitis riparia. The sequence goes on from NC_048431.1 coordinate 15,531,977, forward strand.
TGCCGTCGGCCATGGGAGCTTCAAAATTCTCAATTCTCCTCTTGAAAAGCTCCCATTTCCAAGCTTAGCCACCATGAAAAATCCCTTTCCTACCTCAGCCAGCATTTCCCACCCTCAAAAACCAAGAATTTTCACCATTTGAAAGAGCCACAAATTCGCATTTGGACGGGTGAATAGTGTCTTGTGCGAAATTCGCACAACACATTCCCCTTGTGCAAAATTCGCACAACACCCTCCCTTGTGCGAATTTTTGAGCTTCTCCATCCCTACCCTCCCCAATCCCAAGCCTCTGAGCCTCATTTCGTTGCTTCCTCATGCCTAAGACCCAAGGAGGCTATGCCTCAGCTCCCCAGAGCAGTCAGAGAGCTACCCCTGTGAGGGCCCCCCTAGATCCCCCCCACATTTACCTGATTCTACCCCTCAGCTCAGATACCATACGAGGAGGGCAGTTGCCACGTCTGTGGCCCCTACTCAGATTCCAACTAGGAGTCCTCCTACAAAGAAGGCCAAGACTTCATAACCAGGAGAGTCCTCCAGAGCACCTTGAGATTCACAGTTTCCGCCTCCTCCTACCAAGCGCCCTACCCACGCCAGCTCGCCCATTGAGGGCAACTCCGATTGCCGATCGAGAGCATTCCATGTCGAGGCATATTTTGATCACTCTATTATGCGACAGCAGCCTGAGTTGGGGGATTCATACCGCCTACTTGAGAGGTACCATCTTGTACCCTTTATGACGCCGCCACAGTTCTTTTATCCTCGAGTAGCTTTAGACTTTTACCAGTCTATGACTACTTGTGGTGTCCCAGTACCCGCCTCGATCCTTTTTACCATTGATGGACGCCAGGGTATTTTGAAGGCTAAACAGATTGCCGAGGCTTTCCATATCCCTTATGTACCAACAGATGCCGCTGCATTTAGACGTTGGGCCCCACTTTCTGAGTGGGATATGGTTCGTATACTATCTCGAGGGACATCTTCAGCGAGGATCATTATGAGGAAGGAGCTTCCCCCTGGGATGCTCCTAGTTGATGTGGTGCTTCGCGCCAATCTTTTTCCTCTTCAGCATAGAGTGCAGAGGCGAGGGGCCATTCTAGAGGTATTATTCCGTATCTCTGAGGGCTATTACTTTGGCCCTCATCATTTGATTATGGCCGCCCTCCTCCATTTTGAGGAGAAGGTGCATAAGCGGTGTCTTACGAGGGCAAACACCATTCTTTTACTTTTCCCTCGGCTGCTATGCCATGTTCTAGCGCATATGGGTTTCCCTACAGACCCTCATTCTGAGCCCCACCGCCATTGTCGAGAGAGCTTCTCTCTTAACCAATGGAATCAGGTACTTCTCCATCAGCATTCCCCAAAACTTCCCGAGCCAAGGGAAGTCCCTCCATAGCCTTTACCATCTAGACCCGCGCCATCCACTTCAGCTTCCTCAGAGCCAGTACCAAAGGCAGCATCGTCTAATGCCCCACCTGTTGTTCCTCCTACCTCAGAGCCGCCCATTACTATCCCTGGTGTAGAGTATCGTGATTTGCTCGCTGCTTTCCAGTCTGACCACTACTCAGATGGCTATTATGGAGCGGATGAACCACTTCCAGCTTCGGCAGAACCAGCAGACTCTCATTCTCCGTGAGATTCAGCAGCACCTCGGTCTTTTGCCACCAGCTCCACCTGTTGCTCCTGTGCCCTCAGAGCCTTCTGCTCCAGCTGATGATTTTGCTCTAGTTGAAGATGCTACACCTGTAGCGGTACCTTCCACAGTTGCAGCGGAAGACCCTTCCTATCCACCAGAGGAGCCTACTACTTGATCATACGATCACTCCTCTCCCTTTTTGTTTTGTATCTATATTCTACGTTTTTGGATGTCTTATATATTTTAGACCACTATTATACTGGGATTGGATGTATTCCATGTTTATCTTGTATATTGTACTCTCTCAATTTATATAGACATCTTCCTTTTTGTGTATTATAGCTATTCCTTTTTATTTCCTCTACTCATCGCTCTTATGATTTCTTTTTCTTTTGCAACATGTGGTTTCTCCTGTTCATTCAAAATCCCTTACTATCAGGAGATATCACTTCCTCCCTTTTATTATCTCTTGCTTTTGGAACATTGGGGACAATGTTCATCCTAGTTGGGGGGAGAGTTGAGGAAGTAATTTGTTGGATTTTTGGTTAAGTTATTTTGCTAACAATTTTTTTACAAACTCTCTTTGTTTCTCAAAGATAAATTCTCAAAAGTAAATGGGAGAAATTAAATTCTTATCTTATTGCCTTAGTCTCAGAGTTTGTATTATGCTTATTAAAGTTGATAAATTGTTGAAGCTCCTTTTGATTTCAATCTTAAATCTTCCACTCTAATCTTTTCACACACTAAACACATTAGATTCCAGTTATAAGATGGAAAACTTTCTCACCCCCGAAACTTAGGAAATTTTCGACTTGGTGCCTTTGACCTCATTCTATTAATGTTGGGACACCTTATAAAAGGTCAATGTGTCTTATGAAAAAAATTTTGCTTCACTTGCTTTGAAACCTGAGCAAGGTCCGAGGGGTATATGGTGAAAATCTTTGAAGCCTGGTGTCCTAAGCCTTTATTGGTTGGGAGTCACCGACCTCACTGCTCGTTACATGGGTGGATGGGTGGAGTTTATATATATATAAAAAAAGAGGTGCGTTCTCAGCCTTTTATATATGGGGGTTAGTGTTGCTAAAGTTAGAGAAAAACCTTAGTTGGGGGGAGAATATAGTTTGACATACTATAGCTGGAAACTAAGCACCTTAACACTTAGATTTTTGTGGAAGATTAAGAGTTGGTCCTTTGGGAGTGGAAATTATTTTGATACTCAAATTTGCATAATGCCCACTCTTTGCATGTTGTGATAGGTAAGTTATTTGATGACTCTTGTTGATGATTGAGTTTTATATCTTTGACTTGCCATGTGAGAGTTTGATCCAATCATGCCACTTGATCATTTTTTGGAGTGATCAGCATGATTTTGTAAATTATTATATTATCTATTTTTCTTTCTTTTTCTCTCCTTCATTGCTCAGGGACTAGCAATGTGTCAGTTGGGGGCAGTGATTACTACCCAAAAAGTGTTATTTTACGCCTTTAATTCATTATGTTTTAAGCACTTTTGTGTAGTAGTTCTCCATCTTTATTCCAATTGGCATGTTAAGGACCTAGCAATGACTTCTAATCATATTTGTGGCTAGTTTTAGTGTTTTGACAGCTTTTTGGATCATTAAGACAAGCCAAGTAAAGGAGAAAAGCAAAGAGGAAAACATAGCGAAGAGAATATAGGACAGCAGCTGCAGTCTTCCTTCGCACTTTTGGAACACTTCCCGAAGTCCATTTTCTACATGCTATATACCATTTCAAAGCTCAGGAAGTCAAGAATCCAACGCTTCAAACTGTGTACGATTTGGAGCTGAAATAAGAAAGATATGGCCTTCGGAAGACAACTGCTCCAAGCATGTGCAAATTTCGCACAACAGCCCAAGCATGTGCGAAATTCGCACAACAGCCCAAGCATGCGCGAAATTCGCACAACACTTTCTCCTTGTGTGAAATTCGCACCAGCCCATGCATCTTTGGTGCGAAATCTCCTCTGTTTTGCCGACTCCACATGAGATCTTTTCTTATGTATTTTTGATGTAAATTCCTTTTTTATCCCTGTAATTAGCCAATCACAGGCTTTGATTTGTGAAGACTATAAGAGGGGTGGAAATCATCTCACGAACAAATGTTATGTTTTACACTTAGTGAAATACAGGGCTCTTGTGTTTTCCTTTTTCTCTCTACTATTTTCTTTTTCTTGGAAGCCAAACAACCTTTGAGGATGTTTTCCCAGAGGATGAGAGGCTAAACGTTTGGTTTCTTGGAGTGAAGGAAGCTAGGTGAAAAGTCCAGATGCAAAGGTGGAAAACTCTCGTGCATTAAATACAGGTAGTTGGAGTTCATAAATGACTTTTAAATCTAAAGTTTTGCTTTAAATCCCTTAGAATCACTTTGAATGGCCAATACATGGTAAGCTTCAGGTCTCTGTGGATACTTATTGCTAGATCCACATCAGTCCATTAGTTATCATGTACGAGCCATTGGAAAGTGGCTCAAGGTGAAGACTCATAGTGTCTAAAGCCATTAATGGAACCTGACTACCATTTCTATTGACTTTTTATGGATTAAATCTTCATTGTTAAACCTATACCGGTTCGAGAAACAACCATCCTTTATGTTGTTGTCCCCAATACGAGAAGAAAAATCCGGAATTTCCACTTTGCATTCTGAACTTGATCCTAGCAACCCTTAGCTCCGAGAGACTTTCTTTCTTCCATTTTTACTAAGTTCTATGTTAGTTTAGTTTCAAACACCACTTTCAAAACAAATTTTATTTTCTTTTAAACTTTAAGTTTTTGACAAAGGAACTCATCAGACTCAGTTTCTAATCTTGAGTATATCACTGGTAGAATGAAAACCCATCGCAGAGTTCGACCTTAGAGCTGCTATATTATAGTAGCTTTGCTACGCTAGTATGAGGTCATAGGATTTATAAATGTTTTTTATTAAAATACCCTACTGGGCACGAATCACTCATCCTTCCTTTTGTTGTTACCTGCTCCATCACAACATGAATCCAACTCGACAGGATTAGGAATGAGCCCCATCACTCCTTCTATTGTTATTTGCTCCATGATAGTATGAAGAAGCTTGCTAAATGGGTGAGTTGAGAGTTTGAAACCACTTATTGCTTACTCTTCATAGTGTTTGGGTGGTGGCCAGAACCTCCAAGAACAGGGAAAGAGAAACACAAATGAAAAATAGAGTATATCCCAAGAAGAGTAAACAAACCAATAAGCCATTGAACTAGATCCAATTTCATGTTTTAATCAAAAGATCCAAAACAGGTGGAAGAAATAAGGATTAGTAACGTGGTTAATCAGATATCAAGCTCAAAGACAAATCCATATATCAGTTACTTATTGGAGAAATCTAAGAATCGGAAAAGAGCCAAAACAAAGCAAGCACGGAATAAACTCAAATTCAACAAAACTTAATACATAACAAAACAGTTTAACAATACTCAAGTAGCAAGCTGAGATGATGAAGAACAATGATAATGAGGAGGAATGAATAAGAAATGTGCAATGTAACCATACTTGAAGTGCTCATTTGCTCCCTAAAGATCCATAAACTTTCCACTACTCTTCTTGCTACTCACAGCTCGCCTCTTGTAGGTCTTTTCTTTGCTTCTTCTCGCTACTCAAATCAAAATACCTAGCTCACCCTTGGGTGCTCCTCAATGGTGATAGGAAAAGCTAAAATAAAATCTCTTAAAATGCAATAAAATAATAGTAATAAAAAAGACAAATGTTCATTGGTCCAAAAAGAGATGTCTACATTATCCTACAATTTTGGTTCCTAAATAGTCCATGCCGAGAATCCAAATGGATGCAAAGCCCTAACACCCAAAACACAATCTTTCATTTTTGATATAACTAATGAAAATTAAACATGATTTATATTCTCATTGGATCACTCATAAAAGTTTATCAAAACACGTCCCTATAGAATTAATATTAATATCAATTAATTAAAGAATTTAAATTATTAATTATATCTTACTTAATTTATAATTTATTTTCTTAAAATTTTAAAAATATATTTGTGTGTATAGGAAAAAGAATAAAGTTATGACTCATAATATATCAATTTTGATCTATTATTTTTTTTAATGATTAAATCTATTTTTTAAGTTCCTAATTATTTTTTAAAAATGGTTAAAACCCATTAATAAATTCAATACAAGTGTCACTTGATTAATTTGAAGTTCATTTTTATAGTGAGAAAATTTATAAAAATATAATTATGTGTAGAAAAAAAATAATAGAGCCATTATGAAACCATTTTTTTAAATAAATTTTTGGTATTAATATGTTTATTATTTTGAGCTTCAATTTTTTTTTTTTTAAATTATTGAACTTATTTTTGAATCAAATATATTAAATTTTGTTTGTCTAGTAAAAAAAAAAAAAAGAAAATAATGATTTTATATAAAAGAGAAATAATATAATAATTTTAAACCAATTTTTTCCATAAAATTTTAGTATTTATTAGGTCATTATTTGAGTTTTAAGTTATTTTTAAAAATTGCTAAACTTGTTAATGAATCCAACGCATTAAGTTTTTGTTTAATGTGAAAATTATTTGCCTAGTGATAAAAATCGGAAAATAAGGATTCTATTTAAAAGAGAAACAATAAAGTCGTTTTAAACAAAATTTTGTTCATAAATTTTTGCTATTAATTTCTTCATTGTTTGAGTTTTAAATTGTTTTTCAAAACAATTATACTCATTAATGAATCTAACAAATTAACTTTTGTTTAATTTGAAATTCATTTTCCTAGTGAAAAAAACTGAAAGACAGGGATTTTATGTAAAATAGAAACAATATAGTCAATCAAGATCAATTTTTGTCCATAAATTTATGGTATTAATCGGTTTACTCTTTGAGTTTTAAATTATTTTAAAAAATTATTAAATTTGTTAATGAATTCGATTGATTAAATTTTACTTAATTTGAAATTTATATATATATATATATATATATATATATATATATATATATATATCTTATTAATGTTATTGAATTCTATGACTTTTATATATAAAGTATAATTTGATTTTAAATTTATTTACTTAATAAAATTTTTTAGAGAAGTTAAAAAAAATTCAAAAAAATATATGTAGTTTAAAAGAAAATCGTATTTTAAGATTTCCAGTGTCAATAGTAGTTTATGGAGAGAAAGAATAATATCATATTCAGTTTTATTTGTTTTTCTTTTGTTTTTAAAAATGAGTGAAAATAACCTCTATTTGTTTTCTAAAAACTTTTCTATATTTCATTTTGTTTTTAAAAATTGTTTTTAAAAATATAAAACCATCTTTAAGTCGCATGGTTAAATAGAATCTTAGTTTTTTTAAGACGGTTTAGAATCTTTAATTTTTTTTAATACTGTTTTAAAAAATTATTATGATTTCAAAATATGCGTGAAAAAGAGTAGCAGTTACTATTATTTTATTTCATTTTATTTTTAAACAGAAAATAATTGTGCACAAGTGTATCCACCCGAATCCTTTAGAAGTTGTGCGGGAGTACCAAAATTCCTGGATTCCAAACACAAATATCAGGGGCTAGAGAAATACATCCAGAAGCCTGGAGAAGCTGCGGTGGTTTGAGGTGGGTTTTTAGTTATATTATAAAGCGCTGTTCTCAGCCTCCAAGGACTAAGCATCTGAGAAAGCCAGAAAGCTCGAAAAATGGATGATGGCATCTCCCACAACAACAACAACAGCAACCAAATTCTTTGCCCAATCAAACCGATTCGGTGCATCGTTAAGCTTGGTCTGTTTAATCTCATGCGCCCTCCTTCAATTAGTCACTCCTATTTCTCTGTATATAATTTCATCAGATTTCAGTCAATCTGCATCCTATGCTTAGATTTTTTTATTTTTTATTTTTTATTTTTTATTTTTATTTTATCATTACTTCCATATTGCTGATCAAACTCTAACTGAACATCTAGCACTTTCCATGTTTTCCCTTCAACTAGCTGGAAACACTTCTTGATTGGTTTTACGTAGTAGGGCACAAGAATTGTGAGCTCAGTGAGTTTGTATTTTAGTTTCTTAATTGACCCCTTTGGCTTTTTTTTTTTTTTCCTTTTGTTTTCCTTTGAAGTATGAATTGCCTTCATCAATCATAGAAAGGATAGCTTCGGTTTTAGGTTTTTACAATTAAGTTTATCCGTACATTATATTAATTACAAGCCATAAAAGTTATACCCAGGTTTTAATTTTGTTTGTTTGGTGAGAATCTCGATGGAGTTGATGCAGCATGAGTCAACAGATTCTGATATTAAAGTTGAAACGAATTGATTGTAATTTTGCAATTTGCTATCCAGATGTCGTCGTATGGTTTCAGAGAAAAAGAAGGAAAGCAAAAGTTAAGCTTAAATCTTTAGTTTTAGTTGTTGGGAAATCAAGGGAGCTTAAACTTCCACTCAATGGTGACTTAATTAAGTCAAGTTTTTCACTTTTCTAAAAACTGAGACAACTTTTTTTAAGGTCCAAAAGGAGGGTAGATGGTTTTGAGCATGATTTGTTAACTGGAATAATTATATAACCTGGAAAAGAGATGAAAAAGTAAATGTAAAAAAATTTCTTGATATATGCAGATTAGTTATACAAGCCTTTTTTCTGTAGTCCAGGAGGTGCAGCAATTACCTGCAAAAATGAAATAGAGAAGATGAATGAAGAAAGTCTTGAGAAAGTTTCATCACAGCTGAGACAGGCAATGATTTCAGGGCTTTCTTCTGTGAAGATTTGTGGGATGGATTGGAGCAAGCGACCTGGAAACTCTGAAGCTTCACCTACTGTGGATGATTTTAGTGATCAATCATTGTTGGACTCCGACAGATTTATTGTTGTTCATGGAGCAGGTCAGTTAGTTTTGGTATGAGCTAGAAAGTCTCTTCTGATCAACAACATTGGAGATGTTGAATTTGAATTTGAATTTGGGCTATTAGCTTATGGTTTTTCTTTTCCTCTTTGTATGAGTTAGGACTGGCAACTTAACTAATTTTTTAGAAAACATGAACATTGGCATTTTCTATGTGAGATGTTTGTCTTCTATTGGTGCTTTTTGTGTTCCTAAGAAAACAATGGGAGCAATGTAAGCTATTAGCCTCTCTCTGATTTAAGAGCTAATAATCAAGTGATTCTCATGGTTCTTTTTCTTCCCCCCCTTCCCCCCCTGTTTTTCAAATGTCTAATGATTCAATTTATACTTCTGTTACTGGTTCAGGTTCTTTTGGGCACTTTCAGGCTAGCAAATCTGGAGTTCATAAAGGAGGATTGAACCAACCTCTTGTCAAGGCTGGGTTTGTTGCGACACGCATTTCTGTAAGATTTCTGCTTGGTCCTTTAGTTCTTCCTGATGTTCTTTTCTTTATTTTTCAGGAATATACCAAAATTTTATGCTCCTGTAGATGTTTGGATGTTTCATGGTTTAGGAGAAAAGAATGGGATAAACTAATGGTGATGTTAGAAAGTGGGTCAAATATGGAATTTTGTTTTCATTTATTGGACTCTGAATTTTGGAAATCAGACACCTGAGTGTATTATTCTACTGGCATTATTTCATCCAGTCAAGGTCTTAGGTTAATTTATTTCAGATGCTATTATTCTTCATCAATCGAGTTTTAGTCGGTCACGTGGTTCTCACATATAACTGTTGGAATTGGGATCTTATTCTGGCCCATATTCATCTTTTTATTTGTTTCTGCTATTTCAGGTTACAACACTCAATCTTGAAATTGTTAGAGCACTGGCTAGAGGTATTAATCTAGATATTAAATGAAACTATTATTAAAACATTATGTTATCTGATTGTACATTGTAGCACTTCTTCCCTGGGCAAGTATGCTTAACAGGGCAAGTTGATCTCTGTCTCTGAAAAAGTGCTAGAAATGCTATAAGTATGGTTTTATTCCTCAAACTACCACTGCCAAATTAATCTAGCTATTAAAGATTAAGATCAACTTGCACAATTAATTGGGAAAATAAACTTGAGGTTCAAACACATGATCTTCCAATATTAAAGATCAAAATCAACTTGCTCAAAAAACATAAGCTTCAAACACCCTCCGACTAAACTTAGCTTTGACACCATGTTGGATACCAATTTTTCTAAAAGCTTAAGCTATTAGGATTTGATACATTAGCTCTCCAACAGTCTAGACATTAAAATACAACTTTTTTTTTTGATGAATAAAAATGTAGGTATTCTTGCTTTTGAAGATTTTGAACTAACATACCACACGATTTTATGCTCTTTCATGTACATATTTTTGGAGTGGGTGAGGGTATATATAGAGTCAATTTCTTTGTCCCTTTTAGATTTCATAGATTGGATGGGCTATAAGTGAAGCGGGGGTGTTGGTTTTTTTGTCTATCCCTCCTTTTTTTGGCCTTGTATACATTGTGTATCTTTAGGGGTTATTTATTTTATTTTTTGATAGATAAAAAGGAAGTTATATTAAAAAGGGCCGCCAAAATAGTAGCCCAAGGTATACAAGATGTACACAACTACCACCAACCACCCCCACAAAAAACCAAAGTTACAAAAAAAAAAAAGAAAAAAAAAAAAAGAAAGGAACAAAACCAACCCATCCTCACCAAGGACCCAACCAATCTAGAAAGCTCACAAGAGTTAGAGGAACATCATCTATACACCCCTTTGCTTCCAACGAAAGACAATAAACAAAAGAACTTTTTAGCCTTTGGATTGAGAGCACTTTCCCCTCAAAGGCAATTTTATTTTTTGCCTTCCAAACTATCCAAAACAAGCATAATGGTCCTGCTTTCCACACCTTCTTGCGCTTCTTGTACACAAATGACACATGCCACCCCAATAGGGTTTCTTTAATCGACGATGGTAGGACCCAAGACACCCTAAAAAGGGCAAATAGTAACTCCCACATGACTCTTGTCTTTACACAATGGACAAGGAGATGGTTTATGGATTCTTCCTTTACATGACATGAAAAACATCTATTCGCTAAAGACCACCCCCTTTTCTGGACTTGATCCAAAGCCAAGGTTTTTCCCCAAGTTGCCTCCTAAGTGAAGAAACTGACTCTAGGATGCACCCACTCCTTCCATATGTTGCTCCAAGGAAAAGAAATTGAAGTCCTCGGCTCCAAGGCCATATAGAGCGACTTCACAATATACTTCCCATTCTTAGTCTTTCCAAAGCACCCTATCTTCCTTGTCTCTGTGTACCCTCATCCTATTCAAGCATGAAAGAAACCTCTTCACACTTCCCACTTCCCAATTCCTAATCATTGAGGGGTCTAGAGAAAGACGGGCTCCAACCCCCCTCCCCAGGGACAGAAGAATCCCACAGATCCTCCACCCTCACATCCTTAGAACTTGCTAAGACAAATAATGACAGAAAAGAGTCACACAACGGACCATTCCCACACCACTTGTCCTCCCAAAATTTAACCCTTTGTCCATTACACACAGTGAGGGAGATTCTACCACTCACAAGCTCCCACTTCTTCCTTATAGCTTTCCAAACCTCGACACCAAACCCCTCCCTCACCTTCCTAGAACACCACCCCCTCCTTCTTCCCCATGCTTCCCACTGAGAACATGCTTCTAGAGGGCCCCCTTTTCATTCGTATAACGCTAATTCCACTTGCTCAGAAGAGCCTTATTGAGTGTGGAAAGATGTTTCACTCCTAAGCCCCCCTTTCCTCTTGTCAAAGCAAACTGTATCCCATTGCACTAGATGTGTTTTCTGCTTAACAACCCCACCGCCTCAAAGAAAGTCCCTCTGAATCTGCTCCGATTTCAATCAAACCATCCTTGGGATGCACAACAAGGACATAAAATAAATGGTCAAACTGGACAAGGTGCTTCGAATGAGTGTATTTCTCCCTCATTTGGAGATGTATTTGTTGAGTTGTAAATAGAAGAGGAGAATTATTTTCCTATTATGTTACTTTCCTATTTCTGTAAATAAATAGTTTTATTAGTTTCCTATTTCTGTAAATAGATAGTTTTATGATTTAGGAATAAGTTAGTTTCCTATTATGTCTCTTGTTTCCTATTTCTTCTCTTGTAATCTCCCATATAAACTATGTGTATAGTCAATCTAATAGATATAACTTATTATTTTTCATCCCATATTTTGTGTCATGGTATCAGAGCTGTAGGTTTTTAAGACTTGGGCATCATTTTGGCCTTCATAGCCATTTTTCTGGCCTTCATAGTTGGATTTTTTTTTATTCACGTGTTCTTTTACCAGCCTTCATTGCTGTTGTTTTTTTTTGTTTTTTGTTTTTGTTTTTTTTTTTTTTTTTTTTTTTTTTTGTGTTTCGCGATCTGCCTTAATTCCCAAGAGATCGGTTTTTTTTTTTTTTGTGGAATATGTCGGAGGTTACAGAGACGACTACTACAACACAATCGGAGGAGATTGTTTGATCTCAACGACCCGGGGAATTGCAAAACATTCAGGCTGTGTATAGGTTGGATGGAAAAAATTACCTTAAATGGTCTCAACTTGTTTGCACTATGTTGAAAGGGAAAGGGAAGATCAACCATCTTATGGGTACAGGACTGAAACCAGGAGATCCCTGTTTTGAAGCATGGGATGAAGAAGATTCTATGATTATGGCGTGACTGTGGAATTCTATGACTCCTGAGATTAGCGACACATGTATGTTCTTGGCTACGGCTAAGGATATTTGGGACGCAATCCAACAGACGTATTCAAAAGCTAGAGATGCGGCTCAAGTATATGAGGTTAAGGTGAAGACGATTGCTGCAAAACAGGGAAGTAAAACAGTTACTGAATATGCCAATCAATTGAAAGCTTTGTGGCAAGAACTTGATCATTATAGGGTGATAGAAACCAAATGTCCTGAGGATGCCGCTGTTCTAAAGGATTTCATTGAACAAGATAGAGTCTATGATTTTCTTGTTGGGCTTAACCCCTAATTTGATCAAGTGAGAATCTAGATTCTTGGCAAGCAAGAGGTTCCATGCTTTAATGAGGTGGTGGCACTGATTTGAGGCAAGGAAAGCTGAAAGAGTGTTATGCTTGAACCACAAACCTTGAATGGATCAATCCTAGTTGCAAAAATAGAATATTCAGAGCAAGGAAAGAATGATCTGCCTAAACACTTAGGTAGAGACAATCAGTGGAAGGAGAACAAGGACAATCTCTGGTGTACCTTTTGCAAGAAACCAAACCACACAAAAGAGAAGTGTTGGAAGTTGAATGGTAAACCACCAAGTCATGAATGGGGAAACCGTGGAGGGCAACAAAGGCCTCAAGCAAACATGGTAGAGCAGCCCAAAAAACTGAGGAAAATTCAGCAACAGGCGGGTTCAATAGTGAAGAAATGGAGAAGCTGAGAAGCTTGTTGGGATCCCTTAACAAACCTACTGGAACTTGTTCTTTGGCTCTTTCAGGTACACCTTCACTCTCTTTTTGCATAAATGCCTTACACAGGTTTATGATGACTCTTGGATAATAGACTCCGGTGCCATAGACCATATGACCTCCAAATCTCAACTTTTCCATACCTATACCCCAAGCCCAAGTAACAAGAAAATTGTAGTGGCCAATGACTCTTTAGCTACCGTTGCAGGTTTTGGAGACATATACATCACACCTACCCTTATTCTTAAAAATGTCCTCCATGTACCAAAATTGTTGGCCAACCTTATTTCCATTCAAAAGATTACCCATGATCTTAAATGTTATGCTATTTTTTTCCCTTTTTATTGTGTTTTTCAGGAACAAGGCTCGGGGAGGAGGATTGGACTTGCTAAGGAAAGGAGCGGTCTTTACCACCTTGAATCATCTCAAAAAACTAGTAATAATTTGTTGTTGTCTTTTCTCAATTCTTCAAATAAAGATACCATTTGGTTGTATCACCTACGTCTAGGTCATCCATTTTTTAGGGTTTTAAAGGTCATGTTTCCTCATTTGTTCCAAGGATTAGATATTTTTGAATTTCATTGCGAAACTTGTGAATTGACAAAAAATACTTGTGTATCTTTTCCTATTAGCAATAAAAGAAGTTCTCATCCTTTTCATTTGATTCATAGTGACATATGGGGTCCTTTGACTATACTTAATGTTTTTGGGGCTCGTTGGTTTGTATCTTTAATTGATGATTGCACTCGGGTTACATGGATCTTTCTTCTTAAACAAAAATTTGATGTTAACATTGTTATATCTAATTTTCACTCAATGGTTCAAAACCAATTTGGGGTTAAAATAAAAAGCTTTAGAACAGACAATGCTAGAGATTACTTCAACCAGATTTTGTCACCCTATTTTCAATCACACGGCATTCTCCATGACTCATCATGTGTTAATACACCCCAACAAAAGAGGGTAGCCGAGAGGAAAAATGGGCATTTACTCAACACAACCCGAGCCTTACTCTTTCAAGGGAATGTTCCTAAGTCCTATTGGGGGGAAGCTGTTCTTACCGCCACATACATGATAAATAAAATTCCCTCACGAGTGTTAGACAACAAAAGCCCCACAGAGATACTTAAGAGTTTCTATCCACACTTCAGAACCTCAAATGGGCTCTCTCCTAGGGTATTTGGGTGCACTGCATTTGTTCATGTCCACAGCCAACATAGAGACAAGCTAGACCCCCGAGCCATAAAATATGTCTTCCTTGGTTACTCATCCACTCAAAAAGGATACAAGTGTTACAATCCCTCAGCCAGAAAATTTTACATCTCTGCAGATGCTACCTTCACAAAAAATAAACATTTTTTCCCCAAGTCCTCTCTTCAGAGGGAGATTTCAATGATGGAAGATAGTCCTTATGAGTCCTTTGAACCTCTTGATCTTTCTCATGTCTCAACCCATGGTGATGAAGAACCTGAGTCATCTGATTCAATCACACCCGAGTCACCCAATTTTACCATTGAATTCGTGTCATCCCCTGTTCCAGCCAGTGTTACTCGCAATTTTCCACAATTTCCTAAGGTGTATTAAAGGAAAAAGGGCATTCCAGAACAAAAGCGTGTCCAAGAATCCAACTCAGACCCTGGGAATGAAATCACGGTAAGATTAGACCCACCTTTACATACACAACCTGGTGAAACTTCCACTAACTCAATAGACAACCTAGACCTAGACCTTCCCATTGTTGTCAGAAAAGGCATCAGAGAATGCACTAACTGACCACTCTATCCACTATCACACTATGCGTCTCTTAAACATCTATCACCAGCCCACAAGAATTTTATTGTGAGTCTAAACACCACTATCATCCCTAACACTGTTTCTGAGGCATTGACAAAAAGGGAATGGAATGATGCTATGAGAGAGGAGATGAGTGTATTAGAAAAAAATAGAACATGGGAGATTGTTGAAAGATTGAAAGGGAAAAACATTGTTGATTGCAAGTGGATTTTCACACTGAAATATAAGACTGATGAATCTCTTGAGAGACATAAAACAAGATTGGTAGCTAAAGGGTACACTCAAACTTATGGAGTTGATTATCAGGAGACTTTTGCTCCAGTTGCAAAAATCAATACTATAAGAATCTTGCTGTCACTGGCTGCCCACTACAATTGACAACTCCTATAGTATGATGTTAAGAATGCATTTCTTTATGGTGATTTAGATGAAGAGATTTACATGAACATTCCATCGGGATTTGAGGGAAACACAGGTAACAAGGTGTGCAAGCTGAAAAAGGCCCTTTATGGGCTAAAACAATCTCTTAGGGCTTGGTTTGGGAGATTTGCATTAGTCATGAAAGAGTCTGGGAACAAATAAAGCCAAGGTGACCACACTCTCTTCATTAAGAACTCGGCTGCAGGGGGAGTAACTGCTCTTCTAGTCTATGTTGACGACATCATAGTGACTGGAAATGATGAGAGATAAAAGTATGAAGTGAAGTAGAGATTAGCAACATAGTTTGAGATAAAGGAACTAGGAAAACTGAAGTACTTCCTCAGTATTGAGGTGACATATTCCACACAAGGGATCTTCATCTCTCAACAAAAGTATGTGACTGATTTATTGGCATAAACATGGAAGATTTGGTGTAAACTAATCTCTACCTCAATGGATCCAAACCACAAGTTGGGAGAAGCTAAAGAAGAACTAGGGTGGATAAAAGAATGTACTAGAGGTTGGTTGGTAAGCTCATATACCTTGCTCACACTTGGCCAGACATCGCTTACTCAATGAGCGTGATCAGTCAATTCATGCATGATCCAAGAGAACCTCATCTTCAAGCTGCTTACAGGGTGCTGCATTACTTGAAAGGCAACCCCGGGAAAGGAATTTTGTTCAAGAAGAACAATACTCTTGCTCTAGAAGCATACACCGACACTAACTATGTAGGTTCCCTAGTGGATCGAAGATCAACTACAGGGTATTGTACTTTTCTTGGAGGTAACCTGGTAATATGAAGAAGTAAAAAACAGAATGTGGTAGCAAGGTCGTCTACAGAATCAGAGTGTAGGGCCATTCTTCAAGGGTTGTGTGAACTACTTTGGCTGAAGATTATTCTAGATGATTTGAGAATCAAGTGGGATGGTCCTATGAAGCTCTATTGTGACAAGAAGTCAACTATCAATATTGCTCATAACCCTATATAACACGATAGGACAAAACATATTGAGATTGATAGGCATTTCATCAAAGAAAAATTGGAGGAAGGAGTAGTGTGTATGTCCTATGTTCCATCAGAATATCAGTTAGCTGATATCCTAACAAAATGGCTGAACAGTTCAATGTTTCACGATCTTGTATTCAAGTTAGGAATGGAAGACATCTATTTCTCAGCTTGAGGGGGAGTGTTGAGCTGTAAATAGAATAGGAGAATTATTTTCCTATTATGTTAGTTTCCTATTTCTGTAAATAGATAGTTTATTAGTTTCGTATTTATGTAAATAGATAGTTTTATGATTTAGGAATAAGTTAGTTTAGGAATAAGCTAGTTTTCTATTATGTCTCTTGTTTTTTATTTCTTCTCCTGTAATCTCCTATATAAACTGTGTGTATAGTCAATCTAATAGACAAAACTTATTATTTTTCATCCCATATTTCGTGTCAGTATTTTCTCTTCCACATGGTCAATTTTCTTTGAAACCTTTCTTCCAAACCATCCCAAACTGCTATAGACTTAGATGGGGCACCCAATGGGAGACTTAGATAAGAGGAAGGAAGCTCACCCACCTTACAACCTAGCTTAGGAACCAACTCCTCAATATTGTTCATCTCTCCCACTGGAATTAACTCACTTTTATCCAAATTTATTTTCAACCTTGATATGACCTCAGACCACATTAACAACTAGCTTAGATATGTCATCTGCTCCTTAGAGGCTTCACAAAAGACTAAGGTGTCATATGCAAATAACAAATGAGAAATATTCACCCTTTCTCCACTCTTACCCCTTGCTTGTTAGCCCTTTAAGAAGTCCCCATTGATTGCTCTTTTTATCAAACAATTGAGTGCCTCCATATCCACAACAAATAAGTAAGGTGAGAGGGGATCCCCTTGTCTTAAGCCTCTAGGGCTTTGAAAGAAACCAGTTGGAGTGCCGCTGACCAAAATAGAGAAGCTTGTTGTAAATATGCACCTTTTCATTCATTCACCCAATCCACCTTTCACTAAAGCCCATCTTATGCAAAACCAAAAGCAAAAAAAATCCAATCCACATGATCATAATCTTTCTCTATATCAAGCTTTCATAAAATGCCACAACAATTATATTTCGAAATGGAGTCAATGACCTCATTAGCAATAAGTGAAGCATCCAAAATTTGCCTTCCCTCCATAAAAGCATTTTGAGCCTCTCATATCACTTTTCTAACCACCTTTTTGAGCTTATTGGCTAACACCTTGGCCAACCATTTATACAAATTGCCCACCAAGTTGATTGGTCTAAAATCTCTTAAATCCTCTGCACCCCCCAACCCCCTCCCCCCCATTTTCTTTAGGATTAAAACCAAAAAGGTTGCATTCAAGCTCTTCACAAAACTTTCATGATTGTGGAGCTCCCTAAAGAAACTCATTACTTCAATCTTTACAAAATCCCATGAAAATTGCCAAAAAGCCATTGGGAAACCATTTGGTCCTAGAGGTTTCTCACCACTAAGGTCCATTAAAGCCATAAACACCTCCTCCTCTAAAAAAGGCTCCTTTAACCTTGTTGACTCCTGCACCCCTAACCTCTCAAACTACAACCCATCTAAATTGGGCCTCCAATCCCCCAAATTAGAGAGCAACAGTTGGAAGGCTTGGATCACCCCATTCTTGATATCAACATCTTGTGTGATCTAAGACCCATTTATCTTGATTCTGGTCAGCAAATTCCTTTTCCTGTGGGTGTTAGCCATCCTTTGAAAGAACCTGGTATTTCTGTCCCATTCTTTCAACCACACTTCCCTTGATTTTTGTCTCCTAAAGATTTTTTCCAACAGGACCCATTTTTTAAACTCCTCCCTAACTTCATTTTTGGCATTCATCTCCTCCAAAGATAGAGAACAAGACTTGTCCTTAGAATCCCAAAAGGCCATTTGTTCCATAGCCATTGCCTTTCTGAATTGAATTTTTCCAAACACCTCTCTATTCCAGTTTTTCAGGTCCAATTTCAAAGCTTTCAACTTTGCTCCAAACGAAGCTTGTAGACGCACTAAACTTGTATCCTTTCCACCAGCTTTTCAGCAAGTCCTTGTAGCCTTATTCTTTCAACCACATAAGCTCGAATCTAAAAGAAGACGGACCCCTCCTCATCTTACCCCCATATAGAAGAATAAGGGCATGATCAGATATTGGTTTGGGGAGAGCACATTGCACAACCCCACTGAAATGACACTCCCAACCCTCGGACACGATGAAGTGATCTAGTCTTGACTTAGCTTGATTATTCAGGCTCCGCTCCAAGTAAAGGGCCTCCAAGCAATGATAAATCTTTGAACTCTACCTCAATTACCTTAGAGAACCTTCTCATGGTTGCTGATATTTACCCCCTTTGCCACGCTCACTTGGAAATTGGATCATATTAAAGTCGCCAACCACACATCATGGATCACTCCAAAGATCCTTAATTGCCCTTAGCACTTCCCAGAAGTCTTCCCTTTCCCCCCTCCTTGTAGGACCATAGACTCTTGTAAAAGTCCAACAAAATTCATCCTCATAGATTTTGAACCTACACAAGATGGAGAAATTACCCACCTCCATTCCTACCAATTGAAGCACTCTATTATCCTAAAACGCCAGAACTCCTCTCGCCGCACCCCTCAAATTCATTGCACCCTATTATAGACATTTGTCCATACCGAGGTTGTGTACTATTTGAACACTCATCTCTTGGATCTTTGTTTTCTGAAGGCACACTATATCCGCCCTTTGAGACTTAATTAAGGCTTTAATAATCTTCCATTTTTCCTTATCATTTGCCCCTCGAGCATTCCACGATAAAATTCATATATTCATTTGGATCTTGAAACATTGTCTCCACAGTAATTGATTGAGCATTCAAGTTTTCTCAACTCTCTCTCAAACCTAGGAGGGCATCTTTATTCCTCCTCCTAACACTCGCACTTTCCTTCCTTTCTTTTCTTTTTTTCATCTTATTCATCAAATTCAAAATCTCCCCCTCAAACCCCTTAGTGGGCATACCCAAAGCCTAGCTAAACTTTGCCAAATAACTTAAATTTCAACGAACTGAGTCCCATTCCTTGGCAGGTGACATACCTCCCCGTATCCCCCCTGTTGACAAAGTCCCCCCTTCTACGTCAATTACCCCCACCTCCGAAGAAGACTGTTGACTCACCATCGTCCTATCCGCTAGGATAACTCTCAATGAGTCCACAAGCGTCTCCCCAACTGCAATGGGGTTGTCCACACCCCCATCGATGTTGCTATTGACGACAACCAAGGCCCTTTCCAAAATAGAAAAAGAAGGAGAATCCCACCCCCCTAAGAAGAAAGAAGGCTGAAAGGAGTCAGCCGAGTACTTGGACACCTCTTCCAGAAGGGCTTCATTAGTTGGCGGAGAATGTCGGAGCTTTGGCGCCTTGCCTGACTTTAAATCCTGGCACGTTCCTCCCTCGAAAAACTCCTCTTCTAACCAAGTCTCCCCCACTAAGGGGCTCTCCAGAAGCCCTAGCCCCTTTTAAAGACTGGAAACCCTTAGGCCGATCCAAAACCTTAATAACAAGCCTAACAAGTGGTCTCTCAGTCTTAGCTGACCAAAGCCCGCATACCTCCCCTTCTTCCAAGGTCCCGTCCATAGAGTAAAGGTTAGCAAAGGAAAGGCTCGACCCATCATTCTCCTTCACAGTATCAAGGCCCATCACAATAAGCCCCAACCCTCCCTATAAGGTCTAAGCAGGAGCCTTGATTGATGTCCCACTTTGCCCACTAGTTAGGCTCCTCTTCCCATCTCTTCTCCAAGGACTTTCGGTAGTGTTTTTCTCATAGACGTTGGAGATCACCACAACTTTACTGCACCTCTCTCCACCCACACTCGACATGATCTCCCCTTCAGACTGTACTAACGGTTGTCCCCAACTCATGCTCTTCCCAGCATGTGCAACAATATCACCCTTGAGCTCTCCCACTTCCCTTCTTCTACTATTTATCGGTGCCACAGCTGACACCCATGGTGGAACCTCCCACCACAACTGGATCGCAATGCATGATGAACCCACAACCACCTATAGTGAGCCAGGAAAATCTCTTCCCTCTGATTTCACCAACACCCTCACCCATTCAAGATGAGAAAAACTGGCTGTATCTTCATCCACCGCCAAGAACCCTCCAAAACAGTCACCAATCTTCCTAAACACATCCCTGCTCCAAAAGTGCAGTGGGAGACCCACCAACCTAACCCTAACTTCCTTGGCGTGTACATTTTTTCGGAAGCATCCCACCCCACCTTTCCAGGTGCAGAATATTCTCCTTAAAGTGTTGAATCCCCCTGTGCAGTACCCTTTCTGCCTCATCTTTGTTCTCAAACTCGAAAAGAAAAGGTCCACCCCCAGCCTAGCAACATTCAACCCCCCTTCAGGTTCCACTGAAAGGCACCCCAACTTCTCATCAAAGCAAGCTCCGGAAGTGACCCGGAAACCTCTCCCCATTGCCCGACCAGACACCACCCAAGTTGTTCCACCCTCGCCCTTGTTTCCCACATCCCAAACTGCACCCAGACAGCCTCTCCAAAACGTCCAACCTTCACTTGGCCACCTCTGCAAAAGAAAGATTTGTTTTTGCCACAGTATCACAGCAACTCTTCTCACTCCCAGTGCCACCAGAGCCAGTAACAAGCCTTGAATCAGGTCAAGTGACAATGCCAAGGCTGCCAAGTTTCTCTGCCAAGGTAGTCCAGCCCCCAGCAAACCCCTTACCCTCCAAGAACACCAGACAAAACTTCTTCGCTTCCAAATCCCAAACTGAGCATAAAATGAATCTGCCCACCTCATTAGGTCGTTTTTCTAACCTGTACTTCCTTTCCCCATCCTCCCATCCATTCACGAGCCTCTTACCAGTATCCTCCCTGCACCAATCCTCCACACCTTCCAACAAACACTACAGACTGAGCTCTCCAAACCTTATCTGTGAAGAGAATCCTTTACTTCTCTCTAAAATAACCCCTCTTAACTTCCCTCTGCTCACCTCCACTGAAATTTCAAAGGACTTTGACTCCACAGTAAATCAGCTTTTACCACGTTTCATCTCTGCTTCAAGCATTCCTCCCAATACCATCCTCAATGGAATGCTTTTTGGTACTTTTAATGCAATTGCTTTATAAAAAAAATAAAAATGCAGCTATTCTTAAAAAATTATTTTTTATTTTATTTATTTTTGATAAGTAGCTATTCTTGAAAAATTATGTTATCTGATTGTACATTGTTGCATTTCTTCCTTGGGCAAGTAAAGTCACAGGGCAAGTTGACCATTGTCTTTGAAAAAACGCAAGGAATGCTATAAGTTTCATCTTATACATCAAACTACTGCCAAACTAAAATCCCAAAGTTGGTCATCTGATAACCAAGTCATCTGCTTGTCAGAGTTCATAAAACCTAAGACCCTTTCCTGTTTCATATTTTTTTTTTTTTTTGATAAGTAAACTGGATATGCATTAGAAAAGGCTAATCGCCACAGAGCATACAGGGAGTATACAAAACGGCAAAAGCCTCAAAAAGAGAAAAAGGACCAAAGAGAACTACCTCCCCTTAAGTGGAAGCTATCCACTCCAAAAAACCTATAAGGGAGAAAGACTCCTCACCTAAATACACTTTGGCCCAATTCCACAAATTACAGACAAAATAATTCTTTAATTTCTGAATATTCAACTCACCCCCCCTAAAGGCTAACCTATTCCTCTCATTCCAAACCGTCCAAAAAATACATAACGGAATGGATTTCCCAATCTTTTTCCTTTTCTTCCCTACGAATGAGCCCCTCCAAGAGATAAGAGTCTCCTTTACAATTTCTGGGAGGACCCACTTAACATCTATCAACCCAAAAATAATGTCCCATAAGGCTCTAGTCACTATACAGTGTAAAAGAATATGATTTACATTCTCTTCTGCACAACCACACAAAAAACAACAGTTTGGGAGTTGCACCCCTCTTATCTGTAGTCTATCCAGAGTAAGCACCTTCCCCCACGTAGCCTCCCAAGCAAAAAAACATACTTTAGTTGGCACCCTATCCACCCATATTCTCCTTGCGGGAAATATTGTGGCATTAGGCTTGTCTAGCAGCCTGTACGCTTCTTTGACTTTGAACAAACCCTTTCTTCCCTGTCTCCACATAACTGAATCATCCTCCATGGAGGGCCTATGACCCCTCAAAGTATGAAGCAGCTCCCCAACCATATCCAACTCCCAATCATTGAAGGCCCTCACAAAGACAAGATTCCAATCTCCTTGACCCGAATCCTGATCCCACATCTCCTCAATCGTAGCATCTCTATTCACAGCAAGGACAAAAAGATGATTGAAGCATTGGGACAACGGAGTGTCAGTGCACCAACTATCTTTCCAAAATTTGATTTTGGAGCCCTTCCCAACTATAAAAGCCAAGTTCTCCCAGCACCAATCCGCTTCTTTCATAATCTCCTTCCAGACCCCTACTCCAACCACCCCAATAGCCCTCTTTGACCTCCAACCTAAACCTCTGCCCATATTTCGAAATGATCACTTGTTTCCAAGATTATCCTTTCACAAGCAAACCGCCAAATCCACTTGCCCAGCAGAGCTCTATTCAAAGTGGCTATTCTCCTTATTCCTAGCCCTCCCTTGTGTTTTTCTGTGCAGACCGCATCCCATTTAACCAAGTGGACTTTTCCCTCCAAGTTTCCTCCCCCCCATAGGAAATCTCTTTGGGTTTTCTCCACTCTCTTAGCAACAGACTTCGGCATTCGGAAAATAGACATTTGGTAAAATGGCATGCTAGCCAAGGTACTTTTTATGAGAGTGATCCTCCCCCCTTTGGAGATGTACTGTCTTTTCCACAGCGCAAGTCTCCTCCTGACCCTCTCTTCCACTCCATCCCACATAAAAGAGGCCCTAGAGGGAACCCCTAGGGGAAGGCCCAAATACTGAGAGGGCAAAGACCCCACCCTGCACCCTAACTCAGCTGCCAACTCAAGAATATCCTCCACTTCTCCAACTGGAATAATTTCGCTTTGGCTAGATTGATTCGAAGACCCGAAGCCGCTTCAAACCAAAAAAGTATCCAGCTTAGGTGAGAAACTTGCTCTTTGTTTGCCTCACAAAACACAATCGTGTCATCAGCAAAGAATAGGTGGGAAATATTCAAGGAGGTTCTACTACCACCCCGAATGTTGCATCCTGAAAGATATCCCCCTCCACCGCTCTCCGGATAAGGACGTCCAGAACTTCCATTCCCATAACAAAGAGGTAAGGAGATAGAGGATCCCCTTGTCGAAGCCCTCTATACTAGGGAAAACCCAGCTGGCACTCCATTGACAAGAATAGAGAATTTGGCAGAGGACACGCAGCTCCACATCCATCCCACCACCTTGATCCCAAATCCCATTTTTGAAGGACTTTCATTAAGAAATTCCAATTGATACTGTCATAAGCTTTTTCTATATCCAATTTGCAAATAAGGCCCTTTTCTTTCTCTTCTGCCACGAATCTATCACCTCATTAGCAATTAAGGACGCATCCAAAATTTGTCTTCCCATTACAAAGGCATTCTGAGCAGTAGAGACCACCTTGCCAATCACTTTTTTGAGCCTATTAGCTAAGACTTTAGCCAAGAGTTTATAGAGCCCCCCAACAGGCTAATAGGCCTAAAGTCTCCAAGATCCTCAGCCCCGCTTTTCTTAGGTATTAACACCAGGAAAGTGTTATTAAGGCTCCTAACAAAGGAATTATGCTCATGAAATTCTTTAAACATCTCCATGATCTCCTCTTTGGCAAAATCCCAAGCATTTTGCCAAAAGGCTACAGTAAAACCATCCGGGCCTGGGGCTTTGTCCCCATTCATCTCCATCAGCGCCGAGTGAAATCTCAGTCTCTGCAAATGGGATTTCCAGACTCTCTGCTTCTTGCTGGCTGATGCAACCCACCTGAACTCTACCAATATCCGCCTGCCAGCCCATATCTTCAGTGGAGCAACTGCTGAAACGAATTCACCACTCCTTCTCTCACCTCTTGCTCTCTACTAGCCACTCCCCATTAACCTTAATTCTGTCCATAGCGTTGGTTCTTCGATGGGCACTTGCCATTCTATGGAAAAACCCCGTATTTCTATCCCCCTCCCTTAACCAAATCTCCCTTGAATGCTGTCTCCAATGTGCTTCCTCCAACAGGACCTATTTCTTAAAGGAATCTTTAGCTTCCTTTTTTAACTCAGCTTCCTCCACAGTCAAGATTCTCTGATTTTCCACCCGATCCCAAAAATCTACTTGTTGTAAGGCTGAGCCTTTACTAGTTTCCAGCCTCCCAAAAACCTCTTTGTTCCACTCTTTCAACTTCTTTTTAATTTCTTTCATTTTAATAGCCAGCCTATAGCTAGCGCTGCCCCTGATATCAATTCCCTGCCACCAGTTTCTAACAATATCATTAAACCCCTCAACCTTCAGCCACATATTTTCGAATCTAAACGGGGTTGGACCTCTTCTTATTCCACCCCCCTCCAACACAATTGGAAAATGATCAGAAATTGGCCGAGACAACCTGCCCTGAGTGACTCCACTAAACTGATCTAACCAGCTGGGGGAAACTAGAAATCTGTCTAGTCTCGCCCACGCCTGATTATTGAGCCCCCCATTCCATGTGAACTCTCCCCCCTGAAGGGGTAGGTCCACCAGCTCAAGATCATCCACAATCTCTGCAAATCTCCGCATGGCTGAGCTGATTCTTCTTTGGCTGCTCCTTTCTTGCTGAAACAGAGTGATATTAAAGTCCCCACCGAGACACCAGGAATCCTCCCAAAGGCCTCGTATTGCCCCAAGTTCTTCCCACATACCCTCCCTTTCCACTTTGGTAAAGGGACCATACACTCCCGTAAAAACCCAAATAGCCCCATTTTCTATGGTCTTGAATCTACAAGACAAGGAAAACTGACCCTCCTCCCAATCCAGGATATCCAAAACCCGCTTGTCCCAACATATCAGAATGCCACCCGCAGTCCCTTCCGCATTTAGAGCTCTCCAGTCTAAGAATCTCCCCGAACCCAAACTTCTCACAATACCCTCCGACATCACCTGAATCTTGGTTTCCTGAATACACATTAGATCCACCCTCTATTTCCTTATATAATTCTTAATAATTTTCCTCTTAGAGCTGTCATTAGCTCCCCTCACATTCCAGCTTATAATCTTTAGCTTCATTGAGAAACTATCAACTGATTCCCTTTGCCCTGAGAAGGTCCTTTCTGCTTAATCCCCCCCTCATAATTAACAGAACATTCCAGCCTCTTTAGCTCCCTTTCAAACTTGGACTTTTCCAAAAGTTCTTTGCTGTGAATCTTCTCCCGCCTCTTTCTGATTTTAATAAGAAAATTCAATATCTCCTTTTCCAGCCCCTCCGTAGAGAATCCCAAAAATTGACTAAATCTTGCTAGGCTACATTCCTCCCATAAATCCTCTTTCTCATTTTCGGTATCTTGAGAACCAGAGACACCAGTGTTCCCCTCCTTGCCCCTAATCTTGTCTCTGGTTTTGTTGTCCTCTCCCAACTTCCAGGATTCAATTTCATTCTCCACATTCCCCTCATAAACTGTTAACCAAGATGACATGTCCCCCCTTAATTCCTCCACAACTCCCCCTGGGCGATCGAAAGACTCCCCCTCCGAAGCCCAATCAGAATTAGAAAAGAGAAGAAGAGGAGCACCCATAACCCGTTGTCCTTTAGAATGGGAAAACGGGGCATACCTTTTAGCTTCCTCTTCCAACTCTCGATCAGTCTTTGACAAGTCCTCATCCCTCTGTCCCCTTCTAGGCTCCCCTGGCATCCAGCTCGTCAAAGGATCCTCTGAAATGGGTCCTTTTCTGGATCTAAAACAGCCCAGAAGACCATCCTTCTTTAGTGGAACAGTGGGGCCCTTCCTTACCAGGCCTTCCACCTCAACTTCATGATAGCAGCCCAGGTCAGCAGCCCAATTACTTGGGCCTGCCTCTGAATCACCAGCCACCTTTGATTTGTTTTTTAACTTTTGGCCCAAAGGCCCATCTGTTTTGGACAGTCCACCCTCTTTCTGCAATTCATAAAGGCCCATACTTGGGTCACATGCAAACGACCCAGCCACTCTACCATCTGGACAGACCCCATCCCAGATTACCGGACCATGGATCAGGGTCCTGGGCCCTAGACCCGGCCCATTCTCCTGCAAAACACTCCCATCATCTGGCAGATGCAGATCCTCGTTTCCCGCGACTACCAATTCCTTCCCCACGCGCTTCCCCGCGCGTGAATGCAACTCACCCCTGACCTCAGTTCTCCTTCTATTGTCCGACCCAGAAGATAGCCGTCTCACCATCGGCCTAACCTCCCACCACAATGCCACAGTGTATACCTCTTCCTCTACCTTGATTTCTAACATACTTGGTCTAAAATCTCCTCTGATTTTGACCAATATTCTAGCCCATTGAATCTCCCCCATCGACCTTGTGCGCTCGTCAATATCTACAAATCCCCCACATTCCTCCCCTATTTTCTTCAAAACCCCCAGGCTCCAAAGCGAAATTGGAAGACCGAAGATTTTAACCCAACCTTCCTGTTCCATCTCCTCCTCGGCCCGACATCCCATCTTTGGATTCCATGGATCCAACCCTAAATGGACTCCTCCCATCAGTCTGCTCCCCGAGGAGACCACTCGGTGTGCCTCACTTAGATCTTCAAACTCCAGCAGAGCCTTACCTCGTTCCAGCATGGCCAGCCCTAGCTTGCCTTTTAGGCCCAAGACTTTGCCCAGAGACTTCCCAACCTCTCCAGATCGTCTTCCTCCCTTTTGTTGGGCCAACTCGCGACAAGACAATGCTCCAGCTTCTGTAGATTGCCCGCAATCTCCTCCTTAGAGACCTTCATCTTGACTGCGTTTAAGCCATCCCGATTTGATCTCGTGACTGCTTCTACATATGATTTCGCCGGAGTAAGTTTTCCGACAGTCCTTACCTCCTGCAAATCTGTCCTTCTACCAACTATCTCTTCCATTTGACGTACCATCTCCGCCATAGCCTTCCATCCTCTTTTATCTCTCCTTCCTCTCGGTAAGAAGATGTAATACCATTTTCGTTCCAAATCCATAACCCCCAACCTTAGGAAACCACTCGATCTGTTGAAACCCCGAACCAATGAAAACCGTTTGCCTCTATCTTTCCACTCCTTTTCCCATCTCCCTTCTTTCTCGTCTCGTATACAATGATTTAAACCCTCCTTAAAGAGCCCTAAGCTTTCCAGCCCTAATCGAACCCATGACTCTACCCCCCGCTTCTTCTCCACGATGTGAATCTGGCTTTTCCCTTT
The DNA here is from genome assembly GCF_004353265.1 of Vitis riparia. Lineage (NCBI taxonomy): Eukaryota > Viridiplantae > Streptophyta > Magnoliopsida > Vitales > Vitaceae > Vitis > Vitis riparia. The sequence continues at coordinate 15,559,568 of NC_048431.1, forward strand.
CTTAACCTCCAGGGCAAGCTCGAAGGTCTTGGATTCCACCGTGAAGCTTCGCGTCCGGCTCGCCTTGCCGTTCTCATCGTCGTCGCCGGCGCACGCGCTCTCACGCTCCCTCGCTCCCACTCTCTCTCTCTCGTCCTCTCTCTCTCTCTCTCCCATGACCTATGATTGATGTTTGAATTAGGAAAGAAATGTACAAAGATCTGCCAGGCCTTGGGCCTCCCCTTTCCCGTTTCATATTATAGTTCACTTGATATTATGTTCCAACAATTTTCCAACAGAAAAACTGAATTTGTGATCCCTTCCTTTTTTTCCAACAATGGTTTTGGATAGCACTTCTTGGGATGCTTATTTTTTATTTTCACAGGCCAGAGGTTCTTATTTTCACATTAGAACGGTACAATATGCCCCCAAGTTGCTTCAAGCTGATGAACTCATAACTTACTTCAGTTTGACCAAATTTTATGTTGACTTGGGATTTTTCAAATTGGGGAACCATGCCTTCTGCTCCAAAATTTTATGAACATGTGTTTTTTCACTTCTGTATATGGCTTTTCAATTTTCTTGAAAACGCTTAAGTCACCTGTTGGAAATTAGGATTAGCTGTCCCCATTGAGTGTTAATTATGGCTAGTCCCACTTTTTATCATTACCATATGTCTGAGAAGTATATATAATAACCATAACATAGTTTTATGCTGTTCTTGCAGAGGGTATTCCTTCAATTGGGATGTCTCCATTTTCATGTGGATGGTTGACTTGTGAAAGAAATGTGAGCATCCTGAAACTGTGTTTGTTAGATCATAAGCTTCAATTATGAAGACTTATTCTTTATTTCTTCTTTCTTTCTCTTCATTTATTTTCTGTGGGGGAGCATGCAGCTCTTGCCTTTTCTTTTTATCCAAAACATCAAAAGCTTGAAAGCTTCATTCAAATCCCTGCAGGTAGCCTCAGCTGATGTGTCCATGGTGGCAAAGGCTATTGACTCAGGTTTTGTACCTGTAAGTTTGAATCCTTTAATGTGTAACAAGACTTGGAATTTGGATATTTTATACAAGTTTTTGTTCCTTTGTATATTTTAGGATAACAAATCAAGTGGGTTGGGTCGGGTTGACAGTTAATGCAGGCTCAACCCATACATGGAACTCTTTTGCCCAAGCCTAACCCAATCCGAGGTTCTCAAACCCAACCCAAGGCAATTTTTTAAAACTTGGTTTCAAATCGGGTTAGGCTCAAGTTAGTAAATATATATTCAGATTGGACAGTTTAATAAGCATTTTATAAACTTCATATCCATTTTCCTGAGTATTTTACAAACTATATTTAATGAATAAAAAACTATTAGTAATATTCATCTCACTAGAATTGTAGATCCTTTGCCAATCAACATATCATGTAAATTTATAACGTTCATTTACTTAATCAATCTAATAGTTACAACCTATGCCACAATAAGTAAAATGAATCAAAAGCTATAAAATAAAAATAGAACAAAAACAAAATAACACAAAAGGCCATCACATAAGATTAGATGACATTTTCAACAATTTTCAATTCAGTAATCAAATTAAGAGTAGAAGTCATCTTCATGTTTCAAAATTAAATTTCAATTCTTAATCAATCATTTAAACAACTCATCAAAATTAAAAGAAATAGTGGTTTATTTAATATGTTGTTCAAAGTAATTGAAAAGTTCATTACTAATCTTTCACAAAATAGTAAAAATACATCTAAAAATAAAATCATAAAAATAAATTAATTGTTCATCATACTAAAATAACCAAAATCTTTATTGAAACATGAATCCTCAATTTTGTATTAATTGTTCATCACACTAAAATAACCAAAATCTTTATTAAAACATGAATCCTCAATTTTGTATCATTCCCTAACATTTAAAAGAACAAATATCTCTTAATATAGATGAAATGGATATGAGTATGATACTATTAAATAATGTATATATATATATATATACATATTTACATATATATATTGGTGGGTGGGGATGGAATTCTCGGGCTTTGCTAGTTTTGTTTTGGCCTCAAACCTTAAAGCTCTGAAGGTGCTTCTGAAAAAATGGAATCAAGAGGTGTTTGGTAATGTCTCGATAAGGAAGGAGGAGGCTTTTAAGTAGATAGGTTTTTGGAATGCGAAGGAAAGGGAAGGTGTTTTATCTTTAGCCGAGGCAAAAGCTAGAAATTCTGCAAAGGAGGAGTTTAAAAAATGGGCTCTAATGGAAGAAGTTTCTTGGAGACAAAAATCAAGAGAAATATGGCTAAAGGAAGGGGATAGAAACTCTAAGTTTTTTCATAAGATGGCTAATGCTCATAGAAGGAAAAACTTCATTGCCAAGATTAAAGTGAATGGGGAATGGATTATAGGTGACAGGGAGCTGAGAGAGGGAATAGTGGGGGGTTTTAAATCTCTTTTCTTTGAGGAAGAGGGCTAGAGGCCTAGTATTGAAGGGTTATCTTTTGAGATGTTGGAAGAAGAGGAGGTGACGAGTTTAGAGGGAATTTTCTTGGAGGAGGAGGTGCTGGCAGCATTGTTGGAACTGAATGGTGACAAAGCTCTAGGCCTAGATGGCTTTTCAATGGCTTTTTGGCATTTTAGTTGGGAATTTGTGAAATTCGATGTGCTGAATTTTTTTAATGAGTTCCATGAACATGGCGGATTTGTTCGAAACCTTAATACGACCTTTTTGGTTTTGATTCCAAAGAAGAAAGGGGCTGTTAACCTCAAGGATTTTAGGCTGATAAGTTTGGTGGGGAGTCTCTATAAGTGGATGACAAAAGTACTGGTCAATAGGTTGAAGAAAGTAATGGGAAGGATGATTTCTGACTTTCAAAATGCCTTTGTGGAGAGAAGACAAATTTTGGATGCAGTGTTGATAGCAAATGAGGCAATTGATTTAGTGCTAAAGAAGAAAGGTAGTGGTTTAATATGCAAACTTGACATTGAAAAGGCTTAAGACCATGTCAATTGGGATTTCTTGGTAGCAATCCTTGCTAAAATGGGGTTTGGACACAAATGGATAAAGTGGTGTATTTCTTCTCCAAGCTTTTCTATTTTAATAAATGGAACCCCCTCCGGTTTTTTTCAAAGCTCTAAGGGTTTGAGACAAGGGGACCCAATTTCTCCCTACTTGTTTGTGATCGCTATGGAAACCCTTAGTAGGTTGATTTTGAAAGCTCAGGAGGGTGGTTTCATTTCGGGATTTACGATTGGGGAAAGAGGGGGTGATGGAGAGGAAATCTCTCATCTCTTTTTTGCTAATGATACTATTATTTTTTGTAAGGCCTCTCAACAGCAAGTTACCCACTTGTGTTGGTTGCTTATGTGGTTTGAAGCCATGTCGAGGCTAAAAATCAATTTGGAGAAGAGTGAGGTGATCCTAATAGGGGAGGTGGACTTGTTAGAAGAGTTGGCCTGTGAAATTGGATGTAAGGTGGGAAAGCTACCTTCTTTTTACCTAGGGCTCCCCTTAGGGGCCTCTCATAAGTTTGTGGCAGTGTGGGACGGCGTGGAAGAACGTTTTCAGAGGAGGCTTTTGTTATGGAAGAGACACTATCTTTCAAAAGGGGGAAGACTCACTCTACTTCAGAGCACTCTACCCAGCTTGCCAATCTATTTTATGTCCTTATTCACTATCCCTAGATTGGTAAAATTGAGGTTGGAGAAGATTTAGAAGGATTTTTTTAAGGGGAGGAGGGGCTTTAGAGAAGAAAGTACATCTAGTCAAGTGGTCAACTGTTTGTAAGGCAAAGTTAAAAGGAGGACTTGGGGTTTAGTCTCTTTTGTTGTTCAACAAGGCTCTCTTTTGTAAATGGTGTTGGCGTTTTGCAAGTGAAGGGGGTTCTTTATGGAAGAAAATCATAAAGGGAAAGCTTGGGGAGGAGGAAGAGGGGTGAAGGTCAAGAGTGGTGAAAGATTCCTTTGGTGTTAGGGTATGGAAAGAGATTTAGAAGCATTGGGAGCTTTTTAAGTCTATGATTTCCTTTGCGGTGGGTAAAGGGAGGAGGATAAAGTTTTGGAAAGATAGGTGGTGTAGTGAGGAGCCTTTATGTGAGATTTTTCCATCCTTATTTGCCTTATCTAATTCCAAAGAAGCTTGGCTAGTTGATCTATGGGAGCATAGAGGAGAAGGTGGCAATTGGAATTTCCGTTTTGTTAGAAACCTAAATGATTGGGAGTTGGGTGCCATGGAGCGCTTCCTTTTGTTACTTCAAGGACATTTAGTGAAAAGGAACAAGAGGATAAAGTGGTTTGGAAGGGTGGGAGCAAAGGGGTCTTCTCTGTTAAGGGCCTTTATTTTGTGTTAAAGACTGGTGGTACAACCCTTTTCCCTTTAAAAATAGTGTGGAACCCTTGGATTCCTTAAAAGGTGAGTTTCTTAACTTGGGAGGCTTGTTGGGGAAATGTTTTGGCTTTGGATCAGCTTCAAGGAAGGGGATGGACCTTGGTCAACAGATGTGCTTTATGCAAAGTGGAGTTAGAGACCATGGATCATATCCTTCTTCATTGTGTCAAGGCAAGGTTATTATGGCAGCTAGTGTTCTCCATTTTTGGTGTTCGGTGGGTTATTTCTGAGATAGGGAAACCCTCCTAGGGTGGAATGTGACTTTTATTGAGAAAAGGCGCATTAAGGCTTGGAGAGCAGCCCCTACTTGCATTTTTTGGACACTTTGGAAGGGAAGAAATAAGAGATTTTTTGATAGTGAGGAATTATCGGATCAAAGGCTAAAAAGTTTGTTCCTAAACAATTTCTCTATGTGGGTTAGGGTGTATATAGGTGGGGGATATATGAATTTGATTGATTTCATAGAGTGGTTGGGCATGGGGTGAGGGAGGGAGTATTTTTTTGTACCCTCCTTTCTACTTTTTGCTTGTTTTACTTGTATACGACCTGTATGCTCTTAAGCTCTTTTTGCACTTTTTTTTTAATACATTCTCTTACTTATCAAAAAATAAAATAAAATAATTTTACATACATATTTATTTATATTTTAAATTTTTTATAAATATATAATCAGGTTCAAGCTAGGCTTGGGTTGTCCGAGCCCCTAACCTAAGTCCCATCTAAATTTAATTTGGGTTGGCATTTTGTTGCTTGAGCTTGACCCGGTTTTTAGATTAAGTTCTCAAACTCCTAAAAAATTTGGTTGGGTTGGGTTGAATCCACCCAAGTTGCAATCCTAAAATATTTTCCCTTCAATGCAATGCAAGTGTTCAAATTGATATATGTTACGATGAACTACAAATTGAAGTCTTTTGTCTCTATATCTTTCATATTTTATCCCTGAAGTTGTATATATTTTCTGTTTACTGAAATAATATGAAATTTAAGGACACTTTCCTACAGTCACTCCTAGCTTTGAACTCATTTTTCTTTTTCCCATGTCTCTTGCTTTTCAAATGGAAAGTCATCTAAGATATAGAACAGCCTGGAAAGTATTTCTCTATATAAACTTATGAAAATCTGGTACTTGGATAAATAATAGAGCTATTCTTTACTATTAAAAATTTTTTACATAAGGAATGCTGCAAACTGAAGATGATATGATTTTCGAGTTGAAGATGGAAACAGCCTGCATATTAGATTGATCTTTTAACTCCCAAGGAAAGAATAAACCTTGTCTGGGCAAAAAATTTCTGAGCTTTATAAATAGCTAAACAGCATACTTGATTAAGTTCAGTGTAGATAGCATTCCAGCAGCCCTGCACCTGTTAGAGTGGATTCCAGTTTTAAAAGAATCCATTGGCTGAATGTTGAGTTATCGTAACCTTTTTTATGCTCACTGGTTGTAGAAGGAACACTCTTAGAACAAGAACCAGATATCTTTGGAAGGCCTAGTGATAGAATAGACCATTTGTTAGTTGGTATGTTGAACCACTAGCTAGGTATATTTCTTGCATGAAATTCCAGATAAGAGATTGCTTGTGTTTGAAACAAAGACATTATGTTCTGAATCTTCTGATTCAATTTATGGTAGAATTCAAGGATTCATCTCTAAAATTTTCCTTGAATATGCAATGAAATATATATAGGACATTGAGAAATGAAGTTGGTTTTTAACATTTTATTTTTTATAGCATTAACATTTAATGATATAGAGAACTGTATATAAAATGGGTAAAAACGTTGATTTTTATTACCTTTTCTAGGTTCTGCATGGAGATGCGGTCCTAGATGAAGCTCAGGTATGATTTATCCTGTTAAAGTTTAGTCAGGTGTCATTGTTAATTTGCATTGGCTTGAACTTAAATCACCTTATTTATTTGGTCAGGACTGCACCATATTGAGTGGAGATGTAATCATTCGTCATCTTGCAGCACAACTAAAGCCTGAATATGTTGTTTTTCTTGTATCCACTATCTATGGAATAGATCTTGTTCATGATTTTGTATGTTGGATGCAGGCATATGAGTTACTGCCCTAATTTAAATGTTCATTAGCGAGCATATTAAGCTCAATGTAGCAAACATGCATGCTGCATATCATCAAATTTAAGTATTAAATTTAGAAAACTCATTTGACATACAACTTAATGTCCTAGATGATGAAATAATGAACTTTATGTAAGTGCTGATGTAATTTTTCAAGTGTAAAATTTCTTTGTGTACCACTAGATCTGGATGGTTCTCAGATGAGTTAAAAGTATTACATCCATTTCATTTTTTTCCTACCTGGTCAAAATAATATTTGTCTGAAAATAACTGATTCCAACGATCTGACAGCCTGGTACTTGTCTCTTAACCAACACTCCAAAGTGCTGATGGAGACAATCTCTAATTCCTCTCAATTTAAAGCCTTGTTTGGGATAGCATTTAACTTGCATTTAGGAAAAGAAGAAGTAGAACTAAAAGTACTTGTTATTGCATTGGATTGAATTTCATGCTTCAAAATTAGATTTTAAAAATGCTTCTACAAAATATAAATGTTTTTTAAAAATTTAATTATGTAAAAATTTGCTTCCAGCATCATGTTTGAGGAAAAACATGAGTTTCCCTACTTGTCCAGCATTTAGATGAATCATGTTAGGAATTGCGAGCCCTATGTTTGAGAGTTCCATCCAAACAGTCATAAAAATTGCATTTGCCTTCAAATGTTACATTTAGCATTTGAGAAACATTCTTGAACAAGGCTTCACTTACAATGGAAGAAAACAAAGTGAAAAATAAATGCCCAAAGGCGAGTTGGAGGTTATTTTGCTTCTAAGAAACCATATTTATCATAAGTAGATTTGCAGAAATATAACTATTTCCCTTGTATGATTACATCAATGTCTTAAAAACTTAACCTTTTTTCCCAAATTTGCTATCTTAGAAAAATCCCATATTCCAAGCCTAAAATCTGACACTTCAATTTAAACTACCTTCCTTATCTGTTACATGTGAAAGGTCATTCTATTTATGTTATGTTGTTATCCAATATTATCTGGATTAAGACAGATGTTCTTGGGGTATATGACCGTCCGCCAACAGAACCTAATGCAGTACTTTTAAGGGAAATTGGTGAGTGCATGGTGCACTGATGATACTATTGTGCATTTGGATTTGATTTGTTAGATTGGACCTGCATAACTGATTTTTTTATTTTTTTACTATAACAGCTGTGAGCGAAGATGGGAGCTGGTCTGTAGTTAAACCAACACTGAAGGAGATGAATAAGCAAGGTTAGTGAAGAACACCAGAGCTTTTATTTATCACAATTTATTTGTGGCATATTTGGCCATTTGAAAACTATAGCTTTGTCATTCTACATCTGGCCCTTTACTTCTTGTTTTATTTTGAATCATTAAGCTAAGTCCAAAGAGATCGTTCACTAATCATTGTGCAACTTTGCATAATTCCTAAAATGCCCTTTGCACATAAGTGAACTTAGAACCAATCCAATACTCATAAATTATGCCATTAAGGAATATGAGTTTGAGTGGGGACCACTAACACCCATAGGACAATATTGGTTCCCTTAGAATTCAATTTTGAAGTTGACTCAAAATCCCACTCTAGTACTTTATGTAATTACAGCAAGACAAGGTTCTTGGGTTTGTGACCTATTATCCACTATATTTAGTTTCCTTATGAATTGATGTCCTTAATCTAACAAAGTGAATGCTATCAACCTCGCAATATTATTTCTACCATCCTTGAGTTACAAATCTTTTTATTGTATGATCAATTGACCTATTATAGTTCACAAAGAACTTATGTCAAGTTCCCACTTTAGAATTACTATGGCCATGGTTTACTTGAACACACTTCTTTAGGATCACCTTAAGGGACACATTGTCTTAAGCTTCATGAGACATTATGGTGCCTTTATTGAGAATATTTGTAGCTATCAGTCTACATCAAAGAGTGACCCAATTCATAGGAAATATATGATTACTTTAAGATTTCACCCATAGGTTAAAAGCCATTATAAACTTTAGCATAAAATCAATATTTTCTCAAGGTTGAGAGACCATAGTATAATAGTTTGATGAAGTCATGACTGCTTGATAGCCTTATGTCATGACTTATTGTAGTTCCTATTAAATGTGGAACACACATATTAGTGCACTTACTATAGGAAACCTATCCTAATGACCAATATCAGTCATTCCTATAATTAGGAGGTAGTGCACTATATTTTTACATCGATTGTCTAATTCCACAAATTGGCTATGAATAAATCATCCATTTGCAAGGAATCCATGACTTGGATTTTTCGTGCAATTCTTTATGCACCAAATCCATGTACAATGCAAAAGATATCATGTCAGAATCCTTAATGATGTAATGGATGGAATAGGATAGATAAAAGTGAAGCTGAAATATATTAAATAAATAATGAATCTGAATTTGTTACATAATGTTATGCTTTTAAGGGATTTATCGTAATAATCTCCCACTACCCTTAAAGCATAATGTTATCAAAGCAAAACATGTACGCATCTGATACCTATTGTCATGGACTTAGGTTTCTCATAAGCTCACGTGTGGCACTGAGACAACTTCAAGACACTTGACGTAGCCAAGTCAACCTCCCCTCGTACTTAGCTAGCTAGGTTGAGTTAGACACATGACTTGGGAGCTAAGAGAATTGAAGGCAACACTTAAAGGGAAGGAAGCTTTTATTGCACATAGGATGCTTACAATGGCTAAATGCTCTCACTTACTTGGTTAGGAGGTGCTTTGGGTGGTGCCTTGGCCAAATGAGGCTCTCACCTATTTATAGGCACCTTGGGAGCTCTCTAGAACCCATAAAGGGTCTCCACTATCCTAGAATTCTTTATACGAAGACTATTTATAAGTATTTACAAGGCTTGTCTAGAACTCTCTAGAATATCCCACATGCTTCTCTTGTCTTCCACTTATGTAGAAATGTGTGGACATCTCCACATCTCTTCATAACCTTTCGTACTCCTCCACTACTGTAGATGACTCCAAGGTTCTAGAAGCTTCCCTCTCACCTATATAAGCTTAGGGGAGGGTCATTTGAGCAGATTGTGATACGTAGAAATTGAAATCAAATTCTTTCTAGACTTGTGAACCTAAAGATAATCTTTGAGTTCTAGAAGACAATTCTCATCTAGATAAAGATAACATTTCCTATTGTTTGCACAACAATTCTCACTTCAAAAGATAGAGCCAAGTACATCTCCCCATCATTGAATCTTCTCCTTAGCTGAAACCCCTATAAAGAATTACAAATATGGTCGGTGCCCTTGGAATCTATCCACCTTGAGTTTGTGGAATCTACCACTAAACATGATTCAACTAAAAGCGAATGATACATATCTTGCTTTTTCTTTAGAAACTCTGGGCACTCCTTTTTATAGTGACCTTTCTTTCCACAAAGGAATCACTTGCTCTTCCCTTTGCTCTTCTTGCCTTTAGCCTTGGAATTTTCCCTTTTATTTTGTGGCCTCAATATTGTTATTCTTCTTGCTAGAAGAACCTGAAGAATCCTTGACTGTATGAACGTCCTTCTGGTCCTTGAGAATCACTCTAGTCATTTAGAGTTCCCTCATCAGTTCAGGTAAGTTCATTACTAACTTATGCATAGTATAGTTGAGCTTGATTTGCTTGAAAGAGGCCATATCTACTTGCGTTTCCCCATTGATTTCAGCTCCAAAGATCTCCATCTCGTTAAAGAGCTTGATCATATGGATCATTTGATCTCTAATAAGAGTTCCTTATGACATCTTAGCGTTCATAATAGTCTTCAAGGCTGTCTATTTAGCTGACCAACCCTTATCACCAAACATCTCATACAAATTGAGGAGAATATCATAAGCTATTGGTGTAGACATGTGTTAATGTTGCAACACATTATCCAAAGAACCAAGTATGATACACTTGGCTTCTTGATACACCTTGTGTGGACCCGCATTGTTCACATGCGTTCTTACTCGTTGACAAGACTCGTTTTTTAAAGTGAAAAATTATTTTTGTTAAAAATTGGAGTCGCCATTTATTTTATTTTATTTTAAAAGAGAAAATAAAATAAGAAAGAAAAACCCTAAAAAATGTGACTCTTAAGAGTTTTGGAACATCTTGTCTTTGAAAAACCTGAGTTTAGGTTCAGGGATCAGGTTACCTATTGAGAAGGTACCTCAAAGAGGTAACACCCCTCCAAGCCCTAAAGAGGTCTCTACCGGCTAAGTTAAGCTACCGGCTAAGTCAAGGGAAATGTGACAATTAATCAGTTGATTATAGATACCTAGATAGGTTAAGGTGATTTCAAAATGGAGACCCTGCTATAGGTGTACCAGGGAGTACGCTTCTCCTTACATGACAAGTGCGAAACCACGTTATTGGGAGAAGCATGCCAAACAAGAAAGTCAAATCACAATCATAAAGAAGAGGATAGTGTGCGTACCTGAACAACAACTTAAGTGCCATCACAAGACATTGAAGTTCGTTCTAACAACAAGATATATAACATGCAACATGCATTTTATCTCATTCAAATAATCAAGTAACAAACAAAACATACAAAACAATAGCATATATCCAAATTTGCACACTCAAAGTTTGCATGCTTGCATAATTAAAGGGAAAAAAGGTGTGAGAGACGTATCTGGATAGAATGCATAACTTACAGTGTGCTTACACGTGATGAAATAGGGTTAGAACAATTTATGATAATAAATAACTATGATGCAAAACACTAATATATATAACATTTGTATAACTTAAAAAAGGGCAAGATTCCAAAGGAATATCATCTATCACCTAGGACATACATACAAGCTCATTGTTAAATTTAAACTAATACTCAAAATAGCTATAAGTATTAGAATTAGTGACTAAGACAAAAACATGCAGCAAGGGGCAAAATAGTTGCATTCACATGAAAAATCGTGAACAAATATCTAAAAACATTATTTTGTCATGGGAAAAATCAAACAACATTCTCATCATGTCTATATTACAATACCAAAGCCAAGATCAAGCAAAGATATATCAATTAACTCAAGATTAAAAGATAAGTTAAAGGTTGTACAAAATTTCTAGCATGCTGTCAGAACAAAAGCTTTCACAAAACAATTGCTAAAAATAAAGTAAAATATCTAGAATGAGAATTTAATTACAAAAAAATTCAGGGAACTTCTCCTATGTGTCTAAATGATCATCCAATTGGCCGAATAATTTAATAAAGCTCCATTTAATCCCAGTTTACAAAAACATCTGAGAAAGTCCAGAACATGGCATTATTCAATAACATGCATAAACTGATTTTTTAAACTAACATAGAAGTGCTAAAAAATCATACAAAAAATCAAGAAACATGTTTAGAATGTCTGTTTTACAAGAAAAATAAAGACAAAGTCAGAAGACACACGGATCAATGTTAAAAACAATAAAAAAACCCCTTTATTCAAAATTAGGGCAATGTAGTGAGTGCAAAAGGGAGAAATTATATCTTTCAATTGGAAAAACTATTTTCAATATTTCATGTGTCTAAAAGCAATTTCAAGAAGTCTAGAATCAAGTAAAAATATCAAATAAAATTTACAAGGTCATCTAGCAATTTAGTTTTACAAAAAACATTTCGAGTGTCTAGAATTGGGTGAAAACAAAACCCCTAAAAGACTCATTTATATCTTCCATTTTAGAATTGATTTTTAATTCAAAAAAAGTACTAAATTCACGTTCAAGATGTTTACAATATCATAAAATTGTTGGAAAAATTTTAAAATTATCAAAACGAATTTTAAAACTAAAGGGTTAGTAACTAAATGGAAAGTGACAACAAGGATGAGTTTTGAAAAATTATTTCATATAGGAGTTCCATCAAGTCCCCATTCAATATTCATAAGTTTATCCTGTGTATTCCCATTAGCTTGGGAGCACAAGTTCAAACCTATGTGACCAAAAACAAAGTTTGGAAAACCAGGAAGAAGGAATGCAACTTGGATAAAACTGAGTTGCATATTTTTAAAAGAAAATATGACCAAAAACAAAGTTTGGAAAACCAGGAAGAAGGAATGCAACTTAGATAAAACTGAGTTGCATATTTTTAAAAGAAAATGAGATCTTTGCCCTAAAACCTAGAATGAATTTTTTTTTTAAATTTTTTAAATGATTCAAATTCTTTTGAAAATGATTTTAGGAAAGCAAAAAGAACCATGTGATTTGATAAACCCAAAACATTGGATACGAATTGAAGATTTTTAACTTAAAAAGGTTTTGAAAACAAGAGAAATATCACCTTGGATCTCCTTTTTGGCCACCTTTCATTTAAGATCAAGGAGCCATATCTATGATGGATAAAATTCATTTTTGACTAAAGAAAAAGAACTTTTTTATTTGACTCAAAACAATTATCTTATTTGGACCAACCAAAATTTAAAAACAAATAGATAAAATTCGATTAAAACAATTATTATTCACATTAACTAAAATTGTAATGCGAATAAATAAGATTCAATCAAGATGACTACTAATGAACTCAAACCACGAATTAAATATTATGGAGTCAATAAAAAAGATAACCAAAATTCCGAAAATAATTAAACTAGGATAGGGTTTAATCGAAGACAAAAATAATGAACTCTACATATAAATTACATACCATGGAACCTCTAACTAAAATTCCTTAAGGCAATTAAATTGAGGCAGAATTTAATCAATGATAAAACTAGTGAACTCAACAAATAAATTACATATCATGGAACTTCAAAATAATAACTAAAATTTCCAAAAGACAATTAAACTGAGATAGAATTTAATCAAACAACAAAACTAGAAGAAGGAATTTAATTACATGGGATTGATTAACTAAGAAACTGAAATGACAAGAATATAATAACATAAAATCAATTTAACTAAGAAACTAGAATTCTAAACACTCAAGAACTAAATGGGATTTAATAAAATAAAAATAAAAAAGAAAAATAAACTTATCAACTTGAAAACTCAAATACAATGACATGGAATTAATTAGGCTAAGAAACTAAAGTTCTAAAAACACATGCTCGGAATTTAGAAACCAAAACTAGACAAAATTCAAATTTTCTTTATTTATTACAATGAATCGAAATCAAAATTGACATGAAATATGAGATGAAAAATAATAAGTTCTGTCTATTAGATTGACTATACACAGTTTATATAGGAGATTACAAGAGAAGAAATAGGAAACAAGAGACATAATAGAAAACTAACTTATTCCTAAATCATAAAACTATCTATTTACAGAAATAGGAAATTAATAAAACTATCTATTTATAGAAATAGGAAATTAACATAATAGGAAAATAATTCTCCTATTCTATTTACAATTCAACAAAAACTAAACTAATTTCAAACTTTTTTAATTTAATCAAGCGAATTAAAAACTAAAACTAAATAAAACCAAACCTTTTGAATTAATGTAATGAATCAAAATTAAATTAAACAACGTTCCAACTTACCTTGCTGGACAATGTGCATGGGCTGTGGAATCTTCAAAGTTGCAGGCTGTGCCCTTGAAGAATGATTTGAAGTGGTGGATTTGGAGGTTTTTTTTTTTTTCAAAATTGTGGGTTCGTTCCCACTCACGGATGGTGTATGGAAGCTTTCCAATGGTGCCCTCCTCATGGAAGCCCACAGAGACCTGCTGTGTGCGGGATCTCATGCCCATATAAAGTAGATGGTGTGTCCCTTTAATGGAATAGTGGGCTGCTGCTAGTATCCCTCCAAAGTGGCAGCTTGTGGAGAATATCCGAAGAATAGGTAACAAAGAAACCCAAATCCAAGAATCCCACTTCCGGCCGGCTGTGTGTGCTGCTCTCCTCATGTGTCAGTGCTTTTTCAAATAATAGTGCAGCCCATGGAGCATTGCAGTCGTGTGTGTGGATCCTTCTTCTTCGGTGGCAGTCCGCACGTGTCGTTCTTCTTGGGTGGCAGTGTTTGTGTCATCCCTCCCAAAGAAAATTCTAGCATGTGTATCTCTCTAAAGAATTCTGGTTTATGGTGCTGTAGATTTTAAGTGGCAGATTGTCACTTTCCAATGGTGGTTCTCTCCCCTCCCTCTTTTTGAAAAATTCTGGTGCTCTCCCCAAAAGTCCCCTCCAAAAATCCGATTCTGAATGTCTTCAGCCTGCTGTGTCCGCTGCTGTCCCGCCTTCCCCCAATGCACTATGTCGTCCTTTTTTTTTTCTATGGCTCCATGGTGCGTGCCGCCCATAGATCTTTCAACATGGCAACCTTCTTAAATGGAATGCATGGTTGTCCCTCAAAATTCCAGTGTATTTTCTTCTTAAGGTAAGTCAATGGCAGCCTTGGTCTTCCTGGAGGAGTCCTCTCTCAAAATTCCGTATATCCTCCATTAGAAAAGGATCTTTTAAATTTCAAAACTCCCACTTTTTCTCTTGATCTTCCCTTCAAATATCTCTATCTATTGTGGACTAAGAGAGTCTTCCCAAAAGAAAATACAAAACTAATTTGTGCATATCACGGAAGGATTACCTTTTTCAAAAACTTCTTAATCACCATATTTAACTCTCCAAAGGTGATCTTCAATAACGCCCAAAAGAGTTTCTTTCCTTCTCAAAGTCTTAAAAGAATCAACTCTTCCTTATCCATTGAAAAATAAGTGATTGATAATAATAAAAATAAATAAATAAAAGTCACGCAAGCCATGTAAGTCATGCAACCACACAAGTCACACTAAGAATGCCTAATAGACCAAGGTGAAACTAAGTGAGCCTAAGTGACCTAGGTGGACCTAATGAGTCTTAATGGGCTTAGGGGTGTCCAAATCGGCTTAAGTAACCTAAATGGACCTAAGGTGGTGCCTAATGGGCTAAGGTGAACCTAGGTGGGCCAAGTGTGCCTAGGTGCAACTAATTGGGTCTAGTTGTGCCTAAAATGGGTTGAGGTGGACCTAAAAGGTGCTCAAGTGACCTAAGGTGATCAAGACAGTGCCTTAGTGACCTAAGGTGATCAGAATAGTACCTAAGTGACCTAAGGTGATTAGGACAATGTGCCTAAGTTACCTACAGTGAAGTGTAATATGCCTAGGTGATCTATGGTGGGCATAAATGTGCCCTAAGTGAATCTAGGTGAAGTGTAATGTGCCTAAGTGACCTAGGGTGAGCCTAAGTGACCTAAGGTGAGTGTGTGTAATCTAGAAGGTGCCTAGGTGTGCCTAAGAAGTGTTTAAGTGAACCTAAGTGATTTAGGATGCATCTAAGTGACCTAAAATGTATACCTAAGTAGGCTTAAGTATGCTATCCTGAAGGTGTACCTAAGTAAGCTATCCTAAAAAAGGAAAGAAAAAACCTAAGTCTAAATCAGGGCTGCCAAGGGTCACAATGAGGGGCCAAATGAATCCCTCGACTAGAGTCTCCAAAGTGGCTTGAAAGATAAGCTGTACGAGTAGAGTGGGATACCAAGGAACTACTATGGAATACTGAAAGATCAGCTAATTGGGCATGTGCTAAGGGGACAAAATGGAGGGTCTACACCTTGTGCTAAGTATGATATGTGTTCCTCTCCTCTTGTGCAGAATGTTCATTAGGGGCACTAGGAGCAAAACTATCCTAGCACTCCACCAATCTAGTTGCAACCTCTTTCCTTCGAAAGAGCAGCACCCCATATGCCACACCCTTTCAGCGTCATTAGCTTTCTCAAAATCAAACAAAATCAGAGCATGACCCAACAACAACAAATGAAGGTTTCCAATCAAACTCCATTTGATACTAGCCCAAGATTTTAGAGAACCTAACTCTAAAGCCTCATCTCCAAAATTCCCATCTACTTATAAGACAATGCTTCAAACACTCCGGGTTACTCTGTAAATCCTCCCTACTGCATTGGTTCCAAATTGCATCACCCACTTTAGTACATTACATAATTAATATAGGGATAAACGTTCTACTATAGCTTTGTTATTTTTTTTGATAAAAAAAGAAAAAGAAAAAAAAGAAAAAGAATCTATGCAGGATATACAACTAAAAGACTTTTTATTGAATTCTACTTCTACTACAGAACACCCAGTAGTCCTTTAAATAGAGATATCAAGGCAACTGAAATATTAAAAAAAACAAGAAAGATAATCTTATCTCAACAAAATATTTATTTGAACAAATAACAGAAAAAAGGATAAATTGGAAATCTCCTCTGCTAAATTTGAATTTGAATGACCTTAAAAAATTCGGCAATCTAAATTACTTATCCATTGTCCTCCTTAATTCAAATGTTCTTGACATCCAAGTAGACTCCTTGATCTGGAGTATTTTTCCACTGGAAGTACTTTTGTGAAGGTGTCTGCAATCTGGTCTTCTGTATTACAAAACTTTATTTCTTCCTTTGCCACAAAATCTTGAATAAAATGATGTCAAAGATCAAAATGGTTGCTTCTCCCATGAAAATTCAATTTTTATTTTTATTTATTTTTTATTTTTTATTTATTTTTTTGTCACTGCAATGGTAGAGTTACAATGCAAGGTTGTTGGTTTATCTTGTTTCTCTTTCAGATCACATAGAAATCTCCTAAGCCACATCACTTGATATGCTTCACTATTTGTTACAATATACTCTGCTTCTGAACTTAATAAGGCAATTAATAGTTGCTTGCTTGTTGCCCATGAAATGTCACCTGAACCAAGACAGAGCAAATCCCAAAGTGCTTTTCCGGTCATCTGTACAGCTAATGTCAATTTAAAATTATTAACATGGTGATACCTGATCAAAGTTAAGAGTACCACTTGTTTATCTCAGAACCCTTTTCACTACACCAAGATGATGCTTACTTGGGCTTGGATAAATGTTGAAAGCCAGATAATTGCAAACATTATGTCAAGCCTTAAGTGAGATAAATCAGTCCTCCCACCAAATTTCTATACTCCTTTGGATCTGTTTTCAACATCATCATCAACCAGAAGCTTTTCATTTATGTTCATAGGGTCCTTGTTGGATTATAGTTCAGCATGGGAAGTCTTTTCAACAAGTCATGGACATAGTTTTCTTGTCACAAAGAAGTTCCATGAGTCTTGGATAATTTCAATACCTAAAAAATAATGCAAAAGACCCAAGTTTGTCATTTCAAAATTTCTCATCATATTTTGCTTAAATTTTTTAATTAAACTCTGAGCATTTATGGTAATTATCATATCATCAACATAGATACATTCGCTGAGAATCAGTACCTTGGGACTTCACATATAATGTACTTTCACGCTCACTTCTCTTGATGTTATTATCTAAAAATTATTTATCAATCTTACTGTACCATGCTCTGAGAGCCTATTTGAGCCCATAAAGTGCTTTTTCCAACTATAAACTTTTTCCTCCATCCCTTTAACCTCAAAGTCAAGAGGTTTCTCATCATACGCCTTCTCTGATAATAATTCATTTAGGAATGCTAATTTGACATCAAATTGGTAAACCTATCATTTCTTTTGAGCTGCCAAAACTAACACTTCTTATGGGGTCAATCCTTGCTACTGGTGAAAATGTTTCAAAAAAATCAATTCCAAGAATTTGTGCATACCCCTTTGCAACTAATCGAGCTTTGTGGCTTTAGAGAATTCCATTGGAATTAAACTTGGACTTGTAGATCCACTTAAGCCCAATCGCTTCCTTCCCAATAGGTAGATCAACCAACTTCCATGTCTTGTTTCTTTCAATTGCATTGGTTTCATCTCTCATTACTGCCTTCCATTCTGGTTTTGGCATTACATCTTCAAACGTTGTTGGTTTAAATGCAGTAAGAGCAAAGTTGCTAGATTGATAAATTTCAGCTAGACTTCTGAATTTTCTTGGAGTGAATTCTGACTGTTTTTTTGAACTTGAAGCTGAATCAAGGGGCTTCTTAACTGCAAAAGATTCCACTGCAACACTATCCCAATTTAACATATCATTTTCATTAAAAATCACATTTGGAACAACAAGCAATTAATCTTTCTCAGGATTCCTCTTTGTTTCTTCACTACAACCAATGAAAATGTACTTTTTGCTTTTATCATCCGTTTTTTCTGTTTTTTCAAATAGGAACATGTGCCTAAGCAGTGGAAGCTAATACTTTTAGATGACTCACATTGGGTGTTCTACCATACCATGCTTCATATGGAGTCTTTGCTTCAATAGCCTTGTTAGTGAAACAATTCAAAAAATATACTGCAGTTGACATATTCAACCCAGAATTTTTGAGGAAGATTCTTCTCTTTTAACATACACCTTGCAGCTTCTACTATGCTTCAATTTTTTTCTTTTTGCAAATCCATTTTTCTGTGGAGTAAAATTTGTTGTGAAGTCTATGAATTCCTACATTTTTTCAAACCTTGAATAATTGTGCGGAGGTGAATTCAATACCACAGTCAGTTCATAAGCTCTTTTAAGACATTGCCACTTTGTTTCTCAACATAGGCTTTAAACTGGTAAAATATTGACAATGCTTCTGATTTTCATTTCAGAAAGTAGACCCAAGTCATTTGAGAATAGTCATCCACAAATGTAAAAAAAAAAAAAGATACTTCTATCTGTGGAGGTTGTACTCATAGGACCATAGATGTCTAAATGTGAAAATACCAAGGGTTCATTTATTGTCTAACTTTTTCCTACTTGAAAGGTTATGTGATGTTGCTTACCATATGCATAACCTTCAAAAATCTCACCATTCTTATAAATAGGAGGCAAACCAGCGACCATTGATTTTCTATGCATCAAACTCAACCCATGAAATTTAATTGTCCATACCTCTTGTGCCATAGCCATGATTCATCATATGAACTTACACTGAAAACACTGAGGTTAAGATCAGAAAATTCTAGAGGAAACATTTCATTTTCAATCATTGTTACAAATAATGATAATTTCTAGTTCCCTTTATCATATATCATGCATCTTGCTTCATTAAAAATAGCATAGAATCCCTTCTTGATTAGTTGTCCCAAACTTGTCAAATTTTGAGCCAAGCTCGGTAAATACGTAGTATCATGAAGAGTTTTCTTACCAAACAGGATGTCAATAGTAACAACTCCCTTACTGTGAACTTGGACTTTTTGTTATCCTCCATGCAAACCTGAGATCTCATAGATTCATCAAGTTTTAACAAGATCATTTTGTCACCTGCTGTATGGTTACTACATCCACTGTCAAGTACTAAACACTTTTGTAGTGGCAGTGGGGCAAGAAATATACAATTTTTTTACATTCAACTTTCATCATCAACCTTTTCTTCATGAAAATTTGCATTATTTTTAGATTTATACCAACATTCAATTTTTGTATGCCTATAATTTTGCAAATGGAGCAACACGGAACATTTGGATCCTAATTTTTATGCCAGTAATCTTTTTCAACATGACCTTTCCTTTTACAATTATAGCATGTGAGGAGACTGCCATTACCTCCATTGAAGTGCTTCTCACCAGTTCTCATTGAATTGCGTTTGGTTTTCACTTTGCTCATTATTTTCCAAGCCATGATTTTTCCCTCTGCAATGATGCTTCCGTCTTGATGAATTCTGCGTTGTCTTCCTCCATTGGTGCCCTTTTTAAAATCAGCCCTGGATTGGAAAGCTTACTCATCTCGGGTTTCAAGAAACCTGTTCAATCTTTCTTCATGCATTTTAAAGAACCATAATTATACTAAATCTTGGATTTCTCAATTGCAGAAACTACGCCATTAAACTTGGGATTTAAACAACTCAACACTTTTTCCACTTTTTGACCCGACAAATTTTCACCCAAAGACCTTATCTAATTTATAATAGAAGTAACTCTAGAAAGATAATCTTCTATTGACTTAGATTTTTTTGTCAGCAAGGTTACGTAGAGTTTGCAATCTTAAGTTGATTACCTGATCTGATCCTTTATATTTATTTGTCAGCAATTCCAATATTCTTTTGTGGTACTTGCACCCATAATTCTTGGAAAATTGTATCATCCCTGGCCTGCTGAATGTAAAAATAGAGCCCAAATGTATTTCCCTTCAATGTTTTTCTTCAGGCAGTGATTAGCTTATCTTCCGTATCATATTCCATATAACCATTCTCCACTAATAGCCATAAGCTGAGAGATAAATAGGGTTTTGTTTGGTAACTGTTTTTTAAAACAATTTTATGTTCTTTAGAACAAAAAATAGAAAAACATATTTGACAACCAGAAAAAAAAAAAAAAGTGTTTTCATGGAACTTCTTTTAATTGTTTTAAGTTGTTTTCATTTGTTTTTTTAGAGTTTTTTTTTTAAAAAATAATTATTCAAGTATGGAGAATGACTAAAAATAAAGCATTACATATAAAAAGCATTTTTAAAACATTTTTAAAAATGTAGAAAACAAGTTAAAGAATATTTCAAGTTCTAAAGAAATTTTTTTTTCTACAAAACATTAAAGAACAATTTTGAAAAGCCATTCTCAAAAATTGTTTTTCAGAACTGTTTTCGAGAACATCTCCCAAAACAAAGCCTAGAACTCTCATTTTAATGTTGTAGCACTAATAAATTTCACTTTTGAAAACGGGAATAGTTGGCTTAGCTATAGAGTCACCAATGGCAGTCATTGTTTTTTGAACGTTACCTTTATAGAGAAACTACTTCAATTCCAAGATTTGCTTCAATCCAACAAGAGGAACTACTTCAATTCAAAGTTTTGCTTCAATCCAATAAGAGGAACCTGTGGCTGTTGTCTTTTCTGAATGATAAACCAAAGGATGATTATATATAGGATAGACAACTAGAAGACATTTTATGAATTTGACCTCTGTTGCAGAACACCCAACAGTCCTTTAAATAGAAATGTTCAAGCAACTAATATATTCAAAGATCAAGAAAAGACAACCTTATCTCAACAAAATTTATTTGAGAAAGTATAAAATTGGAAATCCCCTCTCCTAAATTTGAATTTGAATGTTCTTTTAAGACATTGCAATTTGAATTACTTATCCAAGAAACCTTAAAATGCCTACTTGGATGTTGTTGAATCTTTAGCTCAAAATAAGAGGGTAGGGATATGGATGGTGCTCATGCCATCCTAGAAGTAGAACTGCTATAATTACTGCCATTCTGGCATATTGTTAAGGGCACTCCCATGTGTGTGTGTGAGAGAGAGAACTCAATTTAACAGTCTATATTCACTGTTTCCTTTTTAAAGATGAATCAGCATCAGCATTGGGATTAAATTATTTTCTGCTGCTTTAGACTGTAACACCTTATTTGATATGGTCAACAGTTGAGATAACCGTAGCAGCCCATGATACAACTGGAGGAATGGCAACCAAGATATGGGAAGCTGCAATGATTGCTAAACTTGGAATTGATGTCTACATTGTGAAGGTTGGTGCTCAGAAAGTAAATCTGCTTCTATTGTTTCATCTTAGAGTTGATAGCACATTTTCGCTGGATGCAGGCAGCCACAGACGACTCTCTTAGGGCCCTGAGAGGGGAACTTAAAGGCAACAACGTTCCTGAGGAGTGGCTTGGGACTGTCATCAGATTGTTGAGATAGAAAATCTGGCCGGCTGGATGTGCTTCTGTGCGTCATGCTCCTTTCTTAGTTATTATGATGAGCTCCTGTTTGATCCTGAAAAAGGATGAAATTGGTTGTTATTTTTATTGTATGAAGGATCTCAGACATACGATACTCCTGAAGTGGTTTGCCCCAGAAATTCAAGGGACCTTTGCTGGGATTGCCGATGCATTTCTTCCTTTTAACTGCTGTTCCCATCCCCCTTAACGGTCATCTCGTAATCAAGGGTCTAACCTACAAGTGACCATTTTTCTTGGTATTTTATTTGATGATAAAGTCTTGAGGAATGTAGTTTAACCATGCTCTTTAACCTGCGAGAAGCTGAAGCACACTATTACTCTCACAATCAGCTCGATTCCTTTTTTGGTCTCACTTTCAACACTTACACCTTTTTCTTTATCTATTTCAAGAAGCAATGGTCATCATGATACTAAAATGCACTTGTGCGAGGTGTGGGTTTAAATTACTGGGTTTTTTTTTTTCTTTTTACCAAATTATTTGAAGAAAAATACCTTTTAATTTAGAAATATTTGAGTCAAATAGATGATTTAATTTCTATTTTTGGAAAAATAATTTCTATTTATTGAAAATAGTAACTATAACCTCAATTTGACATTTTTTTTTTCTTGATCCTTTTGTTTTCCTAAAAGCCCTTGGATGTAAAATAAGGATAAAATAAAAATTGATGAAAGATATTTTTATCCAAAAAAAACTTATATTTTATGATACAAATATTTCATCCTTCTTAATCAAACGATCCTTTAATTTATCATCGTAGCTTAATATGCTTATGGCATCAGGTGATATTGTGTCAGTTCCCTTCCAAAAACTGCTCTCTCAAGTAGCTGATCCTAAAGCTGTCGCATTTTGTTTGCAGTTGGCTGCGATCCCCATTCCTAAGATGGAAGACGGTATATCTTGTTCGACCATCCGAAACCATTTCTTCTGAGAAAACCTGCTGGAAAGAGAGGAATACATGTAAAGACTGCAATGAAACAAGACAATATGAAAACCAATAAAATAGAAACTAAACTGTACATTGCAAGATTGCTGGCAACTTCGCAACAGCCCAAAGGTAGAGTCATGCTGGCTGATTTAAATTCCCCACGACACATTATAGGCATTGTTCAAAAATTAATTTAACACAACAAAAATATTAAATTAAAAAGCCTAATAATGACACTTTCTTATGGGTGTCTCCCACCCAGGCAATCACTCATTCTCAAACTAACATTGAGAACAAGAAGAAAATGCTATCATCTCTTTTCTTGGTCTAGAATTTGAGACTTTCACGCATTCCCTTGAAGGAAAGTTACCTTGGGCCAATGTCCTTTCATGGGCACTGATCTGCTCTTCTCCCAAGGAAACAACACAGTGGAAACCAGATCTTTCTCCTCGGCAAATCCACCCTCGATTTGTAAAGTGTCCAAAGAAACAAAGCTAATAGGCATTTCAAAAACCCTAACCATGAAAATAAGTAAAAAAGTAAATGGGTTTGATGAAGGATAAAGAAGTTGATCACTAAACCAAATTGTAGACCCTCCATTTTGTCCTAGTACCATATATTATCCTATTTGTCTACATTTCTCGTTGCCTCATAGTAGTCTCATGGTGATTTATTGTCACTCATTTGGTATTGTTTTTTGAGCCACCTTCAGAGATTTGTTGTCGAGGGATTTTTATGGATCCCAATTGTGACCTTAGTCACACCTTAGTTTAGTTCACTTAGCTGGTTTTTTAGGTTTAGATCACTTAATTGCATTTTAGGTTTAGCTCACTTAGTGGTATTTTAGTTTAGCTCACTTAGTTGCACCTTAATTTGACTCATTTAGTGGCACCTTATGTTCGCTCACTTAGATGCACTTTAGTTTAGTTCACTTAGTTGCACCTTAGGCCTAGCTCACTTAGTTGCACTTCTGTTCAACTCACTTAGTTGCATTTTATATTTAGCTCATTTAGTTGCACTTTAATTTAGCTCACTTAGTTGCACTTTAGTTTAGCTAACTTATAAGTTGCACTTTAGTTCAACTCACTTAGTTGCACTTTAGTTTAGCCCCACTTAGATGCATTTTAGATTTTGCTCACTTAGATGCACTTTAGTTTAGCTCACTTAGATGCACTTTAGTTTAGCTCACTTAGATGCACGTTAATTGAATTCACTTAGTTGTACTTTAATTTAGCTCTCTTAGATACGCTTTAGTTTAGCTCACTTAGATGTGCTTTAGTTTAACCCACTTGGATGAGCTTTAGTTTAGCTCACTTAGATGTTCTTTAGTTTAGCTCACTTAAATGCACTTTAGTTTAGCTCACTTAGTTGCATTTTAGGAAATTTTGTTGGTTGCATCTTAGTTTAGATTCACTTAGGATAGTTCGTCTAGATGTATATTTAGGTACAATTTAAGTTAGTTCATCTAGGTGCATTTTAGGATAGTTTATCTAGATATATTTTAGGATTTTGTTTTGTTTTTTTTATTTGTTTTTTTTTTAAGGTGAACTTTAGGATAGTATCTCTTGTCACCGTGCATGACATGTGCATGGAGTTGTTTGGGAAATCAAATTTGGAGATTGAAGAGGATTTTCTAAGGTGTACACAACTTGGAGAGTTGGAGATTGGCATTTAAGATTTTAGATAAGAAAGGAAGACTTATTGGAAGATGGCTTTTGGAATTTTAGGAAGGTTAGAACTCTTGGGGAGTTCATGCCATATAGATTAGGAAGATACTCATGGCTTGGAGGGAATTTTACAAGGGAAGGAGAATCATGCATTACCATAGGAGATGAGATTTTCTTTTTGGGATGACTCACATGCATGGACCATCAAGATTTTTGGAGATTTAAAAAAAGAAGTGGCTGCCATTAAGGAGAGAGGAAAGACTCACGGATTAGAGAAAGGAGAGGGTAGGACTCCCTTTGAGTCACGGATTGGAGACATTGAAAGAGGTTCGAGTTTTCCCATTATATGTTGAATAGACTTCAGTATTTTGAACATAACTTTCATTACAAATATCAAAATAGGTCTTAGACCTCATGTTTTTTTATCTCCATAGTTTGTGAGGGTTTTCCACATAAAAATCTTGTGCCTCATTGTCTATATCTTTTATATTTTATTTGAATTGCCTAGAACATGTTAAATTGATTATTTCCAATATCTCATAGGGCAATCCTAAAAAGTTTATATTTATTCATGCCTACTTATATTATGATTGAATATATTGACTAGATTGAATGAGGTGGTTATATTGGTAGTTATGGTTTTTATAACTATAACCAATTATTGTTATCCTTAACTTCTCTTAGGATATCTTTTGATTAATTTGTTGGGATGTTATTAACTTTATTTTGGATGATCTTATTATTCCTTACATATCTCAATAGACAATTTAGATATTGATAATTATATTATCCCTAACAAATTGCAGGGTATTCCTAAAAGTTAAAAATCATATTTTTATATGCCTAAAGATTTTAGGTATAACCATTTATTTATTTGGGTCATCTTTGATATCTCTTAGGATAAAAAGTTGGTTATAATTAACCAATATTCTTTTAAATATTTAAAATCACCCATTCACCTCCCCTCTAGGCATTCCCTATTGGGCTTTCAGTAATTATTCAAGTGGCATTCAAAGTAATACCCATTTTTTCAATTGGTGTTAGAGCAGGATAAAAAATTGATTCTTTATCCTATTGATTAAAAATTCAATTTTTATTGTTTATATTATTTTAAAATCAATTTTTAATAATCATATAGGATAAAAATCAATTTTTTATTAATCTTGTAAGTTTGATATGGAACATTAAAAAAGTGGTGCTCTGTTGAATAATCCACCCTATTTTGATGGGAATAGCTATTCCCATTGGAAAACATGAAAGATGTTTTTCCTCACCATGCAAGGTGAAACGGTGTGGAACTTAGTTGAATATGGTTGGGGACCACTATTAATCCTTGATGCTCAAGGAAGATTAATAGGAGAGCTTAAACTTAAACATGAATGGGATAAAGCCAACAATGAACATAGTGAAGCCAATGCTAGGGCTTTATTTAGTATTTTTAATGGAGTTTGTCTAGATGAGCTTCACAGGATAACAAATTGAAAACGTGCAAATGAAGCATGGGATATTCTTCAAGTCACTCATGGACCTCACATTGTACTAAAAATACAATGTTTAAGATGGAATATACTCCACTAGTTGAGTTCTACTAATTAAGAGTCTTTGAAAATAAATAAAATGGGGAAATAAAAGAGTGAGAAATTTTTTTTTTTGAACACAACTCACATGGACCTCACATTTTGAGGAGCCAACCTCATAGGTGATTCAAATTCTGAAGATAGTGCTTCTACAACTTTTGAAGATGTAGGTATGATCCCAATGACATGTTAGCTTTTGTTACATCTATGAAACATGAGAATGATTCTGATTGTGATAGTGATAGTGATGATAATGAGTTTACTGATGAACAAAGGGCTGAATTCTTTGGTAATTTTGTTGTTGGGCATGAAAGATTAATTAAGAGTTATATGAAAAATCATGAAGTTCTTGATGCTCATAAAAATAAGATTGATGTGCTTGATGCTGAAAAGACTAATCTTCTTGAGAAGATTAGATTTCTTGAATTTGAGCATCATTCTTTCCTTGAGAAGAATAATGCTCACACTCAAGAAATCAAGAATAATAAGCCTTCTTCATCTGTGAATGAAAATTTCCACCCTAGAACTAAAGTGCTTAATGAAATTCTTGATAAATGCAAAACCCATGGTGATAAAAGAAGTTTAGGGTATATCAACAAAGATGAAACTCACATGGAAAAACTGCGTTTTTCAAAGGTAAGTGATGCGACTTATGGTAGCTTAGCTTTAAAGGCGTATCAACAAAATTTATACCTTAAATACTATTACTAAAGTAGCCAAGCTACTATAGCATAGTGGTTCTAGGATCGTTCACTGGGAAGGGTTTTCGCAAACACTAGTGATATTCAAATTAGGAAAATAGGTGATTTTCTTATGGATGTTAGCTTTAAAAGAAGATGTAAATGTTTTAGAGAGATTTAAACTAATTTAAGCTAACATTAAAGACTAAAATGAAAGGGTGTAAAAACAAGTTTCTCAAAGATAGGATAGCTATGCTCTGGCTCTTATGCAATTTGGAAATCTCAGGATAGGCTCCTCGCGTTGGGGTTGCAACTATGGTGATGCTTGCTTCCCGAACCGGTATGGATTTAGCAAATCAAGTTTTAATCCTTTAAAATGGCAAAACAGATGGTAGTGAATTTCATCAATGGTTATTCACCTTAGATTTCCTTTGAATGGCTCGTAAGAGATAACTAATGGTCTAAAGCTAAAAGCTTACCAAATATTGGCAACTCAAAGTCATTCCAGGTGATAAACTCACCTTTCAATGGCCATTGAAATTGGTTCTAACGGATTAATGCAAAACTTGGAATTGAAAACCTCACCTTCCAATAGCTCGTAGGAGATAACTAATGGATAGAAATCCAAAAGCTTATCAAGTATTGGCTGTTGGAAGTTGTCCAAAGGAAATAAAAACCAAACTTTGCATTAATGAACCATTAATGAAAAAACGACTACCTTACCTTCCAGGTGCAAGAAATTTCCATGGGATTGCATCCAAGCCATCACATAACATCCATACTTTGAGAAACTTAAAAGTTTTAGCCAATCATCCTCTGAGGAAAAGTCCTCAGAGGCTGTTTGGCTACTAAGAAAATAGAAATGGGGAAGAACCGGAGAAGAGAGAGAAATAGAGCTTTATATATTTCTAAGTTAATGTACAGAGGATCGATCCCCCAAATTCTCTCCTTTTTTTTGGAGGCGTTGTGCACCTCTATATATAGCAAAATTACAAGATAAAGCCTTATGTCAGCTGAATACAAGGTTACAAAAGGAATTTACATGAGAAAATATCAAGCTAAAAATATCTGGGAAGTCGGTGGTGCGTGCGTGGAGAAACAGAGGAAATTTGGCAAGGTAAAAGGTTACTTGCGAAATTTTGGCAAGGTAAAAGGTTACCTTGCGAAATTTTCGCAAGGCGAATTACTCATGATGCGAAGTGCCATATTTTCGCATCATGAGTAAATTCACCTTGCCAAATTTGGCAAGGTGCATTTTCACCTTGCGAAAATTGCATTTTGGCAAGGTACTTTGCCTTGCCTTGCGAAACGGCTATCCCTTTGTTTGTGCTCGTGTTTCCACTTGAAATTCAAGCCTGTAAACTTCCAAAATCCTTGCTTTAACTTGTCCAAGTAGCTCCTCCATCATTTGGCATGCTTGAATTGATTCATAAGCTAATAAAAACTTGTAAACTTGCCACAAAATGGTTAAAACCAATTACTAAGGACCTTAATGAATTAATTGAGTTAAATGAATATGATTACTACTCAAAGGTGCTTAAAACCATTATAATTAGGTCTACAAAATAGCACTTTTTGGTAGTAATCAGTAAGGATGATACCCCAACCAAGTAGATACTCTTAAAAAGACATCACTATGCACACACTGTAAGAAAGTTAGACATTCTCAATTTAGATACTACACGAGGTTTCTTGAAAGTTTTGAAACTCAAATGAATAGAAATATGAATTATTTTAATTCCCTTAAAAATAACATCTTGAATAATGGGAAAGAGAATAAAACCAATCAGAAACCTAGAAGTCAATCTAGTTCCTCCAAGTTACCACCTAGGACTAAGCAAGTTTAGTTGAGAAAGGATAAGTCCAAATGTCAAGTCGTATTAAATTCTCTTGAAGCTAAATCTTCTAGTAAATAGTACCTTGATAGTGGGTGCTTTAGACACATGACAAAAGAAAAATCCTCTTTCACTTCTCTAGAAAACTATGAGGGCGGGGTTTTTACATTTGGAGATGGAAACCTAGCTAAAGTAAAAGACAAGGGTAGTATAGTTATCCTTGGTTGTCCCAAACTAGATGAAGTTCTTTATGTTGAAGGACTTAAAGCAAACCTTTTAAGCATTAGTCAAATGTGTGATAAAGACCATAAAGTGAATTTTCACTAGGAATTATGTGAGATTCTTAATAAAGATGGAAAGGTAGTCATCATAGGACATAGGACAATTGATAATTGTTATTCCATAAAACCTAACTCTAGAACACCTCTTATGTGCAATAGGGTTAAGCTTGATTCTACTGAGCTTTGGCATAAAAGACTAGGTCACAGAAACTACACGGACTTGTGCACTTAGTGAATACTGAAAAAGTTAAAGGTATCCCTAAACTTAGTGGAGAACCTAAACTCATTTGTGGTGAGTGCATGAAAGGGAAACAAAACAAGAGCCCACACAACAAGGTTAAGGAGATAAGGACCACTAAAGCTTTAAATCTTTTTCACATGGATCTTATGGGTCTAATGCAAACTGAAAGCATAGGTGGCAAGAGATATGCCCTTGTGGTTAAAGATGATTTTTCAAGATACTCCTTTGTGAGTATTCTTAGGGAGAAATCCGAGGCCATAGAACATTTGAAGTCTTTATTTAATAGAATACAAGTGGAAATTGGTCGTCCAAGTTTAAGGATTAGGAGTGATAGGGGGAGAGAGTTTGACAATGTGGATGTTAACGTCTTTTGTGAGTAAAAAGGAATTAAACATGAGTTTTCAACTGCTAGAAATTCTCAACAGAATGGAGTAGCTAAAAAAAAAGAATAGAGTGCTACAAGAGATGGCTAGGATGATGATTCACATGCATACTATCCTTATGCAATTTTGGGTAGAAGCTGTTAATACTGTGTTATACTATCGATAGGATTTTTCTTAGATCGAGAATAAAGAAGACATCTTGTGAATTATGGACTAGGAGAAAACCTAACATTAAGTATTTTAAGAATTTTGGTAGTGAGTGCCATATAATAAAGGATAAGGAGACCCTTGGAAAGTTTGATACCAAATCTCATTTAGGTATCTTCCTAGGATATTCTATTTCTAGTAAAGCTTATAGGGTTTATAATCAAAATTCACAAGTCATCAAGGAATCTTCTAATGTAGTTATAAATGATATTGGGTATGATAAGGAAATAATTGATAATCAAATTTTATCCTAGGAATCAATTGGGGATAACTCTAAAGACTTAGAGACTACTAAAGATAACCCTAATGATATCCTTGAAAGTGGAGGAAGCTTTAAGAGATGAATCTTGGACTACGACACTCCAGGAAGAGTTAAATCAATTCACTAGGAATGATGTGTGGTATTTAGTCCTTAGGCCCAAAGATAAACATGTCATAGGTAAAAAATGGATTTTCAAGAACAAACAAGATGAAAATGGGGTCATTGTGAGAAACAAAGCAAGACTAGTAGCCTAAGGATATTAACAAATAGAGGGGATTGATTATAAAGAGACATTTGCACCCGTAGCTAGATTAGAATCAATTCAGATACTTTTGACAATAGCATGCTCCTTGAGGATTAAGCTTTACCAAATTGATATCAAGAGTGTTTTTCTAAATGAGATTCTAAGTGAAGAAGTTTATGTTGAGCAACCTAAGGGTTTCGAGGATCCAAACTTCCCTAATCATATCTATAGGTTGAAGAAAGTTTTTAATGGATTAAAGCAAGCTCCTAGAGCATGGTATGAGAGGCTCATAACCTATCTTTTAGAGAAAAAGTTTGAAAGAGGGGGAGTTGATAGAACCTTGTTTATAAATAGGTCCAGTGATGAGTTGTTAGTAGCTCAAATTTATGTTGATGATATTGTTTTTGAAGCTACATCTAGTGAACTTGCCCATAGTTTTTCCAAAAAGATGAAGATTGAATTCGAGATGAGCATGATAGGTGAATTAACTTTCTTCCTAGGATTGCAGGTTATGCAACTAAAAGATGGAATATTTCTTTCTCAATCCAAATATGCTAGGGAAGTTGTGAAGAAATTTGGTTTAGAATCCTCTAAACACTCTATGACACTTATGAGCACTACCACTAAGCTTAGCAAGGAAGCATTTGGAAAAGATGTTATGCAAAAGCTTTATAGAAGTAAGATAGGAAGCTTACTTTACCTCACTACGAGTCATCTTGACATATCTTTTAGTGTTGGAGCTTGTTCTAGATAACAAGAAAACCCTAAAGAGTCACACTTAACAACTATTAAAAAAATTATTCATTATATAAATGAGACTTTTGATTATGGTTTGTGGTATCCTTATGAGTCTTCTCTTATGATTGTTGGATATTCCGATGCTGGCTAGGCCGAAAAACATTGAGGATAGAAAAAATACATATGGTACTTGTTTTTTTATTGGTGGTTGTCTTGTGACTTGGCTTAGTAAGAAACAAAACTCTATATCCTTATCTACTACTGAAGATGAGTAAATTGCTACTAGGAGCTGTTGTACACACCTCCTATGGATGAAACAAATACTTAAAGACTATGGAATTGAGCAAAGAGACCATGAAGATACATTGTGACAGCTCTAATGCTATAAATATCTTAAAGAATCTTGTTCTTCATTCCCATACTAAGCACATTGAAATCCGTCATCATTTCATTAGGGATCTTGTTGAAAAAATAAGTTGTTTCTTTAGAGTTTGTCCCACCTGAACATCAATTTGCAGATATTCTTACCAAACCCCTAGATTCTCTTAGGTTTGAGTACCTTAGGAAATTCCCGGGCATATTCTTAATCGATTGATCATCATGGGTATAGGCTTCAAAGTTGTCGAGCTTAGTGTTTATATCTTTTTGTTTCCTTTGGCCTTATTTTGTTTTGGATATGTGATTTTTGTTTATTTACTTGATTTATTAGCATGATTCGTAATGTTTCAAGTTTGTGATTTAGAGAAATATACTATATCTACTAGATTTGATGTGGATGGATTTATAGATATTTGTTAATCATTATTGATGTATTTGATTCCTGATAATTAAATGTCTTTGTATTTGAGAAATTCAATATTGGTTACATCTTGTACTTGATTAAGGGGGAGACTTCTTAAGTTGAACTAATAAAGTATACTTTGATTGCTTTGGAAGGATCCATTGTCATTCTCAAATCTTGTCATCCATATACCTTTTTTGACTATGATCATTATTTGTTTCCCGAAGTGAGTTGATACAAAATATTGAATCTTTGATTCAGCATAACTCTTATACTCTTGTTCAAGATTTATGGTCTCAAAGGTATGTTGCTCACATGCAACATTTGGAAACACCTGCAAAATGGAAACAAAGGCAACCATGAATGAAAAGAAAAAGAAAAGAAAAAAAAGGACAAAGATATCATATTAAGGGGGAGTCAAGTTGTACTGTATGTAGATCAACGAGGTTGTGTTAAATAAAATCCGATGATCTTAGTTCAAATTGATTGGACGTGTTCTTTAATTTGACTAAAGACATCACTGGATTTCTTCTAAGTGATCAATTTCAAAATATTGAACTAGTAAGTCGTATTCCCTTGAAAATCAATACTTATGTTTCTATGTTGGCTTTCTAATACATTGATGGTTATGCATTAGGTTTTCGAAACTAAGATTATGATTAACTCACCTTTGATCTTAAATTCTCATTCTTGTTTAGATTGATGTGTACTATCTGAAGTAACTTCATTTATTACTGATTGAGCTAATGTTGAAAGTTTATGAACTTAATTGTCTGCTCTTTTTAGTTTAAATTTGTTTCAATTGGTGCCAACCCTTGTTTATATGTTAGCTAGTTTAGTTTTCTATCCCCTATTAGAATTCATTTTAGGCTTTGGTCGCTCGAGCGCTAATATGCATCCAACGGTTCATCCAAGTATAAAAACTCATCCAGCGTGTCTTTTGTATTTCAAATGTTTTCCTATTCTCTCAAGGGCTCTACGACTTCGTTTCTTTGTCATTTGAGGTCATTTTTTTTTCGCGTTTTCGACTTCATAGTATTGTTCTACGCATCATCTAGGACATTTCTAATGGTTTGGATTTTTTTTTCGTAATTTTCTCAATGTTTGTGTCCTTTGGTATTCTTAGATATGGTTAAGGTGACACCATCTAGGACACTCGAACCCTTTCAGGGTTTTTCGCTTCAGGTTCCTTTCTACCCTGTGGTTCTACCAATAGATTCTTTACTCTATTAAGAACCCCTAGTTCAATATTATTCATTTGTTCATTATCACACATTGAGTTTGTGGGTTCCTTTCCTTCTTTGACCCTAGAACCTCATAGAATCATAATTTATGGAGATGGTGTTAATGAAGGTTAACTTAGTCAAGTTTTTATACATGAGATGGATTCTATAAGAAAGGCTTGTGCATCACTGGAGGATGGGTGTTTCTAGATTTTCCTTGCATATTATTTAGCACCACCCTATCCAAAGTATTTCTCATCTTCATGTGTGGAAAATTTCTATTGATCTTATAATGGATATGTGCTTTAAGTTCTGCTCCACCGCCATCGGAAGCTTAGTTATTTTGTTTGTCTCTTTATGTATCTTTTGTTGATCTAGATGTTTATTCATTGCTTATTTTATGTATCTAGAATCATTATATATATATATATATATATATATATATATATATATATATATATATGTTGTTCATCATTTGTGACAAAAAGAGGGAGATAATTGCATATTTAACTCTCTTAAATTAAGTAAGGGGGGGGGGGGGGGGGGGGGGGGGGGGATATTGAATTTTTAATTCACTTAAAAAGGAGTTAAAAAAGGTGAAAATAGAAAAATCATTAATTAAGGGGGAAGTAGTTAATTTTCTAAATCCATTGAATTCTTTAATTTATTAATTAAGGGAATTTAATTTAAATATTAGAGCAAATTGAACATGAGACATTGGAGTAAACCAAATCAACCTTGGGAAGCATGACTTTAGAATTCAAAAGTGATACCTGACAGGGATGCTTCGTGCCAAATATTGCTTTTTGAATTGTCTATCTCTCTAGGACTAATTTTAGTTGTAGAAACTTCTTCCCATGGTTATCACTGCCTATTTTTTGGTTGGAGATAGACCACTAGGGATCATTGTTGATCTGTTGGGTCTTATCTAGCCTATTATTTTGAGTTGATTTGCATACATTCATATTCCTCTTGAGTTTTTCTTTTTACCTTAGTGTCATTAAAGGAATCTATTCTTTTTTCATGCTTTCACAAGGCATCAAGCAAAATCTCCAACTATCTTATTTTGCTTTCTTGATTATATTTTATCCCTCATATTGCTTCACCTTTGGTATAGTTTTTTGTATGTGTGCAGGTTACAGGGTTGGAAGATAAGTACTACAACGTGTTGCAAAGATTTTCCTTAGTTTATTTTTAAGTGAGCGTTAATGTGTGTTATGTAAACTCCTTTATGAGAGTACGAGTCGGTTTATCTAATGATGTTTTGTCATAAAATTGCTAAAGAGGGAGATTGTTAGGACTTTGAGTCTTGTTTATATGTTGGCAATTTTGTTCCAATTTATATTTGGCCATAGAAGTCTTTTTAGATAGTGACTTGCTCTTCATTGAAGATCAAGGGTTGTTCATCTAATTGAGAAGTCACAGGTATGTCTAAAAGGTTTAGCTTGTGGCATATAAGGCCTATTTGAGGTATAAGAGGTTCGGTATCATTTTTGGACTTAAAATGTTTTAAAATATTTTTTAAAAAAGAAGTAGGGGCCGCTCAAGTGATTAATCACACTCAAGTGGTTAATCCCATTCAAGCGGTTAATCCCATTCAAGCGGTTAATCTCACTTAAGTGGTCAACCCGTTCAAGCAGTAGGAACTGCTTAAATGGAGTGCTTTAGCAGTAGGAATTGCTCAAGCAGAACTGTAGACCCTCTATTTTGTCCTCCTAGCACATGTCCTATTAGGTGTTTGTTCGGTACTTTATAGCAATTCCTTGGTGACCCATTATTACTCATATAGCTTATATTTTCTAAGCCACCTTGGAGACTTTGGTTGAGGGGTTTATCCGACTCCTCATTGTGACCTTGGCTGTCATTCTAGTTTAGATTTGGTTTCACTTAGGTGCACTTTAGGTTAGACCCACTAAGGCTCATCAAGCCCATTTAGGTCCATTTGACCCATTAGGCACCACCTAGGTCATTTAGGCCTACTTAGGCACACTTGGCCCATTAAACATTCTTAACATGACTTGCATGGTTCATTTTATTTATTTATTTATATTTTTTATTATTACCAATCACTTATTTTTATTTATTCATTTTTTTCAGTCACTTATTTTTATTTATTTGTTTGTTTATTATTTTTATTTATTTATTATCTTGCCATTTATTTATTATCATTTTATCATTCTCTAAAATTTTTATTCATTTATTTGATTCAATAATTTGATGTTTTTTTTAGGGAAATTTACCAACGGATAAGGAAAAGTTGATTTTTGTAAGACTTTGAGAAGGAAAGAAACTCTTTTGGGCGTTATTGGAGGTCACCTTTGGAGAGTTAAATATGGTGATTAAGAGGTTTTTTTTTTTTTGAAGAAAGTGGGACTCTCCTTGGAAGATGTTTTGGGAGAGTTTGAGATTCTAAGTGTTTGTTTTAATAAGGAATATATGGATACTGGGAGTTTAAGGAAAATTGGACTCTTGAGAATAATGGGAGATTCCACGATCACATGGATTTTTTAAGAGAACAAAAAAAGAAAAGAAAGAAAAATGGGAGACTTTATTATGGGAGAATGGATTCACGGACAGAGGGAATTCTTTTAGAGATCGGATCATTAATGGAATTATGTGGGCTGCCATATAAAAAAAAAAAAAAACCACCATGGGGAAAGGAGAAGGTAGAAGTTTTAGAGAAAGGTTCAGAACACCTCTTGGTGGAGATTTAATGGTTTTTTGTGAGGAATTCTCCAAAGCATTTGGCAGGTGCCTTTGAGGAATTCTCCACAGGTAGTTGCATCTCGGGGAGGAAGGGCCACCACAGTCCACGCTCCAAAGACACCACAATTCACATAGTCCACCTTTGAAGGGGCACGCACATAATGGGTGCATGCCTTGAGGACAAAAGCTGCATGATTTAGCAAGGGAATAGCCATCTAGTCTTTGTCGAAATGCTCCCGCCACTTTGAGGACCCACCATGCATAGTCTACAGAGCACATAGCACGCATATGAGGAGAAAGATCCAAACCGCCATTCATACTCTAGGGCACGCCCCATGGGACTCTCCTTGAAGTGACACCATTTATAAGACAATTTTCAACATTCACCGAGGCCAACCATAAGAGGACGATCAAAATTTTCTCAAAGAGAGGATGATCAGTTTTTTTCAAAGAGAGGACGATCAACATTTCTTTCAAAGAGAAGACGATCAGAATTTTTTTTCAGGGGATGATGGTCATAATTTTTTTAGAGTGGACGATGATAAGAATTTTTCGAGAGGACAATTACAATTTTTTAGAGTGGAAGATGATTAGAATTTTTAAAAGGGACCATAATCAGAATTTTTCTAGAGTGGACGCACTACCAGAATTGGAGGAACCAACACACTATCCACAACCTATCTCCATCTTCATGCACAACCATTATTAATTAAGTTTCTACTGCAACGGACAACACAATTGCCAATTCTTTAAGAGAGGATGTCACTTTGGAAGGGAAACTTCTCTTTTAGAAAGTAGTTCACGGTCTTTGGAGGCAAGAGAAGATATTCACGGGATTTTTTTTTAAGAGGATTCTCTATGTGTGAAAATGGATAGAATTCATGCCTTAAGAGGAACAACTGTTTATTAGAGGAGATAACAACCATAATTGGGGAGAATTTCCAACAAGCAATATGGAAAAGGTGATCATGCAACCACATATGGAAGGATGAGGCTACTTTCCAAACACTGGACATGCCAAAAAAGGAATAGATCTCCCTGCATTCTCTAGGGGGCAATCACACGCTGCTAATGGTTTTTTTTTTTTTTTTTTTTTTTCACATATTTTGAAGAAAGGAAACAAGGTGCACAACAAGGAAGATTAGGGATGCACGAGTGAGGAGGAAGGGAGAACACCACAGACCGTTGAGATTTTTTAGGAACAGACTACAAATTGGAAAGAAGGAAACAACACGCTGGAGGAGGGATTCCTCTATAACATAGATGGTTCAGTGAGATTGGAAGCACAACACACACTCCCATTGATAACGAGAACATGCACTGGATTGAGAGGCACCACGACAGTCGCATAAGGAAAGCACAACACTCACAAATTTTTTGAAGAAAAAAAGTAGCATGCATCACTAGATTTTAGGGGATGTTCAATCGCACCATTACTTTTTCTTAGGGGCCCATGCGTTCTCCACCACACACAAAGACTGCCATTGGAAGGAATCTACACCATGGAGTGACATTCTAACACAGTTAGCAGCAAGTGCTTTTACAAAAAAAAAAAAAAAAAAGAAAAGAAAACATCCACACAACTACATATTGGGCTGGGATACATCCATGCATCATCAATTGGGGCTTTTGAACATGCTCCAAGTCGGATCATCAATTTCTAACAACACACATCTCCAGTAGCACGCCAGTTTGGAGAAGAAAATAGTTCGCGCACCTATTCGAAAAGGTAAGTGAGTTTCTTTGTTTTTTAGTTTTTGATTTCTTTTTTATTTATTAGTTTATTAGTTGTTGTTTTTTCTAGATTGAAAATTAGAGTTTTGTTTGTTAGTTTTTTTCGATTCAATTTAGTTTGCGTGTCTTTAAAATTCTAGTTAATTAATTTATTTGGTTTTATGTCATTATCATATTGTTTTTATTTAATTTTAATTTTCAGGTTCATCCTAATTAATTCTTGTGATGCTTTAGGATTCTAGTCGATTAATTTATTTGATTCTATGTCATTATCATCATGTTTTAATGTTATTTTATTCTCTTTTATTTCATCTTAGTTGATTCATGTGGTGTTTTGGATTTTTAGGTGATTAATTCATTTGATTCTATATCATTATCGCTATGTTTGTTAATTTTGGTTTTTTTTTTATTGATCATATTTGATTTACGCGTCTTTAGAATTTTAATTAATTAATTTACCTGACCCTCTGTCATTATATTCATGTTTTAAGTGTGTTAAGCTCTAGTTCTTGACTGGTCCTTATTTAGTTAAGGTGTTTTAGAATTGTAAGCACTTGTAGTGCTATATTTTACATTACTTCAATCATGGGTTTGTGTGTTCGAGTGATCTAATTTAATTATTGATTATATCCTTAGTTTATGCGCTTGATTAATCCTTGTTAGTTCTTGATTGATATCTGGTTGACTTTATTTGATTTAAGGTGGTTTAGTTATTTGCTTTGACGTTTGTTCATTAAATTTAATTCTTGGAGGCCATATGAAACTCATGAAGATTGACTCTTACTCTCACCATATTGGTTTGGCTAGTTGTCAAAAATTTTACTTTGAAATTTTGTCTTCCTCTAGGTTGCCTTTATTTGATCCTTGTGTATTGTCATTGGCAAATAATGTCTTTCCTTTTAAAAAGAAACCTTTTCTCAGAATGTTCCTTGTTAAAATGCATCTCAAAAACTCATTTCGAGCCCTTAGAATCAAAATCTCAATTTCTTAAGTAATATGCAACCATGTCTTGATCGGTTTGCATATTTCTCAGTTTTCAATAAAAATTATGGTTTTGAGTAAGACTGGAATCCAAGCTTGTGGCCCTAAATAAATGGGATAATTCTAGGCTAGATTTGTGTATATAAATTGGGGAATTGGTGGAACCCCTACATAAAATCAATTTTTTAAAACTCTTCCTTGCTGCCAATTTTCACTCAACCACTGGCCCTTTAGTTTTAAAATTTGTGTTAGCAACTTCATAATATTTTAAAAAATTTCCAAAACTTATATGATTTTCCCTACTTCTTGAACTTGAATTTTAAATTTCGTTTGAGTTAGAAAGCAATTCTGGAATAGAAGATATAAATGAGTTTTTAGGAGGGATCTGTTTTCACCTAGTTTTGGACACTCGAAATATTTTTGTAAAAATAAAATAACAGATGACTTTTTAAATTTGATTTGATATTTTTACTTAATTTTAAACTTCTTGAAATTGATTTTAGACATATAAAATATTAAAAAAATATGCCTTTTTGAGGGAGATATGACTTTTCAAAATCATACCTACTGTACATGATGGATTTTGGACATCTAATAACTGGAGTGTTTTAAAAATATTTTTGAGTACTATCTGACCTTGAATTCATTTTTTATGTGATATAGACACTTTTGAACGATGTGTGTGATTTTTTTTTGTATGATTTTATGTGATCTCTTATTATTTTTTAAAAAATTCATTTATGCATGTCACTATTTTTTTGCCTAATCTGGACTTTGCAGAACTTTTGGGTGTCTTTGCTACAATCTGTCTTTTGAATGAGTGTTTGGTTTTTGGTGTGTTGTTCTAGAAGTGTAGGTGTTGTTTTTTTAAAATTTTTCATAATTAAATTCCACTCCAAGACTTTTTTTTAGAAATTATTTTTTGAAGCTCCCTTTTCTAATTGCATGTTGATGATCTTGTGCTTTGCTTGAATTTGTTATTTATTTTTGGAGTCATTTGACTTATCTTGGCTCAATTTTGGCTTTCGTACTATATATTATACATAATAAAGATGTTATATAATTTATACTTTTCCTAACCACTCTAGCATTTTTGGAGGAATCTTATAAATTATGCATGCTATCCAAGTATGCTCTTTATCACCTACTTTTCGGAATTTTATGAACATGCATGTTGTTGTGAGCGATATCTATGTTTGATGTAATCCTTGGGTGCTTAGATGTATGTTCGATTTGCTCTGATTAAATACATGGCATGTTCTATATTTTTGTGCTAATTTTAATGTCTTATGATAGCACTTAAGAGACAGTCTAGGTACACATCCTAACCATCCTTTGCGATTGTGATTTGATTTCTTTTTTGGCATGCTAGTTTTGTAATCACCTTAGCTTACCTAGGTACCTTCAATTAATTGATTAATTGTCATTTCTCCCTCGACTTAGCTAGTAGAGACCTCTTTAGGGCTTAGAGGGGCAACCTCTTAGAGGTACCCTCCCAATAAGTAACCTGATCTCCAGACCAAGGCTCGGGGTTTTCAAGACTTGTGTGGACCCTCACCCGATCCATCGAACCGGCGCGACTCGCTATTAAAAGAAAAGAAGGAATGAAAAAGTTGAGTTCTCCAGTTTTGAAAAACCCGTCCTCGGTGAGGAATGGTGTTGTATGGAGTCGCCACTTACTTTTTATTTTTATTTTTAAAATAGGGAAAATTAAGTAAGAACCAAAACCCCTAATGACCCCAGTATGGAAAAAAAGTGGTCTGTGCAAACTAGATTCTAGGTCCGGGGATCAGGTTACCCATTGGGAAGGTACCTCATGCGAGGTAGCACCCCTCTAGGCCCGGAACTCGGTCTCTACTAATGAATTGGGTATGTGGGAGCATATGGGTCAAAGATGAAACCCTAGGCTAAATAGATGTCATGAATCACACAATCCTAATTGGTATTTGGCATGCATATGAATTCAACCAACCAAAACAATGGGTGCGTACCTGTGGTCCCCAGCCATGCGTTGCATAAAAGGTCAGCCAAACACAGATAAACATGTAACAAACATTCAGGATTAAGCCCCATGCATGCATATGATTCAACAATCAAAACCAACGATGCATACCTGTGGTCCCTAGCCATGTGCTACAGCAAAGGGTGTGTCAGCCATGCAACATGTATTCAGAATCAAGCATCAAATTTTGTGCCAAAAAGGAAGAAAGCTAGTTGAGATCAGGTAATGGACTCCCCAAATGTCATACAAATCAAACTAGACTTACCCTGACCACACCACCCATAACTTCAAAATTGCCCATACTAACTGAAATCAGGCACTGACTTAAACCTTCAAGATGGCTCACAAGTGCCCTATAGCAAATGGGTTTGAACCCCAATGGATAAGGGCTCGAAAAAATGCCAAAATCGAGGGCTACCTAAAGTCCTCCAGCAGAACAGGTTGAACTAGTTCTCAACTGGTACAAACTATTGAGAAGAATTCCCAAATTTTTCTAGAAAACTCCTAAATGAGTGAGGATTCAAACAAAAGAAACGGTTCTCAATTCCGAGCCCGGATGAGTGAGAACCGGACCAAGAAAGGCAGGTGTTCCTCATGGTTGACAGAGGCAGCCAGTTATGGTGCTGAACTGATTGAATAGGTTCCAAACTGGTTTATCCGGTTGATAAAAAATTCCAAATTTGGTCAGAAAGTTTCTAAGTGATTAAGGAAGCAAACAAAAGAAACGGTTCTCAATTCCGAGCCCGGATGAGTGAGAAACAGACCAAGAAAGGCAGGTGTTCCCCATGGCTGACAGAGGCAGCCAGTTATGGTGCTGAACCGGTTGAATAGGTTCCCAACTGGTTCAGCCGGTTGATAAAAAATTCCAAATTCAGTCAGAAAGTTCCTAAGTGATTAAGGAAGCAAAAAAAGAAACGGTTCTCAATTATGAGCCCGGATGAGTGAGAACCAGACCAAGAAAGGCAGGTGTTCCCCATGGCTGACAGAGGCAGCCAGTTATGGTGCTGAACCGGTTGAACCGGTTCCCAAGTAGTTCATCCGGTTGATAAAAAATCCCAAATTTGGTCATAAAGTTCCTAAGTGATTAAGGAAGCAAACAAAAGAAATGGTTCTCAATTCCGAGCCCGGATGAGTGAGAACTAGACCAAGAAAGGCAGGTGTTCCCCATGGCTGACAGAGACAGCTAGTTATGGTGCTGAACCGGTTGACTGGTTCCCAACTGGTTCATCCGGTTGATAAAAAATCCCAAATTCGGTTAGAAAGTTCCTAAGTGATTAAGGAAGCAAAAAAAAGAAACGGTTCTCAATTCCGAGCCCGGATGAGTGAGAACCAAACCAAGAAAGGCAGGTGTTCCCCATGGCCGATAAAGGCAGCCAGTTATGGTGCTGAACCGGTTGAACCGGTTCCCAACTGGTTCATCCGGTTGATAAAAAATCCCAAATTCATTTAGAAAGTTCCTAAGTGATTAAGGAAGCAAACAAAAGAAATGGTTCTCAATTCCGAGCCTGGATGAGTGAGAACTAGACCAAGAAAGGCAAGTGTTCCCCATGGCTGACAGAGGCAGCCAGTTATGGTGTTGAACCGGTTCCCAACCGGTTCATCCGGTTGATAAAAAATCCCAAATTCGGTCAGAAAGTTCCTAAACCATTCATAACCAATCAACAACAATCATGTGTGGCCTTTATTATTCATACCCAAGCAATACAATCTTCATATCAAAGGGAAGAAAAGATGATGAGGAATGAGAAAAACATATGAAGACGAGGAAGATAAATTGTCAGCAAAGAAAATTCAGCATGCTTACCTCAGAATCTCCACCAAATATGATCCGTGTATGCCAATGATGACTCCCAAAACTAAGATCCTGTCATTCTCCTCTTCAAAGAAACCACAGTGCTGAAGCTTTCCCCCATGCTCTCAACTTAGAAGATGCTCCTAACCTTTTTGTTTCTCTCACCAGCAAAATTTCTCCTCTCTCAGAAAATGCCAAAAGGTCCTTTGCGCTCCTCTCTTCCCACCTTTTATACTCATACCCCTCTCAGCATTTGAGCCTCTTGGGTTCCTTCCCCTTCAGCACCGAAATCCCCTTCATCAGCATGGGAACCACACCCCTCATTACTTATCTTAAACTTACAAGGCCAGCTCACTCCCTTCAGCTTTTAGCTTGCTTCACCACCAAGAATCCATATGGATTCATGGTGGGCTGCAAGGAACCCAAACCAAGGCCCAAAATGGACCCACAACATCGCCCAAAACCAATCTGGAGCTTACGGGCCTGAGCCATGTAGGATTTGGGCCCCAATATTACTAGAATTAGTGTTTTACTTCAGCTAACTCAATGAACTGGTTGAACCAGACGAACCGGATGCCTACCAGTCGAACCGGATGCCCACCGGTCAAACCGATGGCAAAAAAAATGGTGCATGATTCCGAGTTCGGAAGAGGGAGATATGATCAAAACAATTACCAAAAATCAGTGTTCCACACCGGCTGACTCGATGAAC
The DNA here is from genome assembly GCF_004353265.1 of Vitis riparia. NCBI lineage: Eukaryota > Viridiplantae > Streptophyta > Magnoliopsida > Vitales > Vitaceae > Vitis > Vitis riparia. Next base: position 15,602,508 of record NC_048431.1, read on the forward strand.
CGGCTGCCAACCAGCCGACCGGTTGCAAGAAATTTTGAAAATTTTACAGAATGTTCCTGGAAGAATAAGGAATCCATAAAAAGAAACGGTTCTTGATTCCGAGTTTGGATGAGGGAGATACGATCAAAACAAGCCCTAGTGCTCCGAACCTCAACATGCCCCTATAAACTCCAACTAAGCTAAAACATCGGGATGACCCCACTTCCTTCCTATAGCGTGATGTGAATGACTAGGAAAATGGCCATGGTGACCCTCCAAAATGAACCACATATGCACCACAATGGACCACAGACAAATCCACACGAGGCTCGGACACCGACTAAGCCCAAAAGGGGCCCTAATGGTGCCATATGCGAACGATGGGTGGATGCGACACCCGAAGGATAAATGCCAGTGTTGAGGGACAAAATTGAGGGTCTACAACTTGCTTTTCCAAAAATATGGAGTCACTTCTTTAGGGTTTTCTTTCTTATTTTATTTTCCATTTTGAAATAAAATAAAATAATTGGTGACTCCAATTTTTCCAAAACTAATTTTTCACTAATAAAAATGAGTTTTTCCATTGAGTAGGAACGCATGTGAAAAATGCGGGTCCACAGGAACACTCAAGTGGTCATGACAATCCTGTTGAGTTTAGAAACGAATTTTGGATGAATTTCACTTATTAAACTTTAATTTGGAAACTTGAGATATCGAAATCCTTATGGCTTTTGCCTATAAATACCTCCCTTGTAACCCTTTGAGGGTTAGAGATCGGAGAGTAGAAAGATCATAGAGATCTTAGAGATTGTTGGGAAACCTCTTATTCTTTAGAGGTACTCTTTGAGGAGAAAACCCAATTTGTCACACCATTCATGTTCTCTTATTCAAGGATTCAATTCTTTGAATTGTTGCTTGAAGACTATAATCCCTTCGGAGGGACCGAAGGATCTATTAGGGAGCAATAGGTAGTTGTTGCATCACAGACGTGGATCAAGTTGTAGGTACTGGAGAGTAAGTCTTTAGGGTAAAACGACCAGGTAAATCTATGTGACTTGATTTGAATAATGGATTTAGATTGGTCAATCTTAGACCTGATGATTTTCTTTATCTCCATAGTTTGTTAGGGTTTTTCATGTAAAAATCTTGTACCTCATTGTCTATATCTTTTATATTCTATTTGAATTGCCTAGAACAAGTTAAATTGATTATCCTTAATATCTTGTAGGGTAATCCTAAAAGGTTCATATTTATTTATTCCTACTTATAGTGTGATTGAAGATATTGAATATATTGAATTGGTTGGTTATATTGGTGGTTATGATTTTTATACCTATAACTAATTATTGTTATCCCTAACTTCTCTCAAGATATCTTTTTGATTGATTTGTTGGTTATTGAGTTTGTTAGGTTAGTTATTTTGGATGATCTTATTATTCTTAACATGTCTCAATGGATATTTCATATATTGACAATTATATTATCCCTAACAAATTGCAAGGTATTCCTAAAAGTTAAAAAAAAAAAAAAATCATATTTTTATATATCTAAAGATTCTAGGTATAACCATTTATTTATTTGGGTCATCCCTGATATCTCTGAGTATAAAAAGCTAGTTATAATTAATCAATATTGTCTTAAATATTTAAAATCACAACTCTAATTTCTACAAAAATTAAATTTTCACTAAAAAACTAGTCTTGCCATCGAGTGATGACGCACATGAAAAACACAGGTTGGCACAACTATATAGATATTATTTATTTTAGGCTCAGTAGACTCTCATAGCTTTAAAATGCATCTATATAGTTAAGAAAAGTTCATATATACATATGTAACATTATGAAATTTTTCCTTATCCGATATTTGGATATCACACTCACTCTCCATATAGACATGATGTTCTCGTCATGTCCCACATGATTGTAGGGTGAAATAGATAAACACCCTTTGTTCAAACAAACTCCTATATTGAGGTCGGGGATTGACTCTAATACCATTTATAATGACTCGTTCCCACTCTCAATTGTGTAAATATTATTTGCTTTAAGGTCAATGGACTTTTATGTTTTTAAAACACAACTACACATTTGAGTACATACATATATAATGTCATAAACTTTTTCTCATATCCGATATAGGATATCACAATGACCCCTTATGTAAACATAATGTCCTTGTTATATTCTGTAGGATTATAGGGCTAAAGAGATAAACACCCATTGCAAGACTAACGAACTCTCAAACCATAGTTGATTATCGACTTTAATAACATTTGTAACAACTCACTCCTAATTGTATAAATATTAATTGCTCTAACCCCAATTGACCTTCACAGTTTCAAAATGTGTCTATACAGTTAAAAAGAGTTCATACTTATATGGCACCAATTTTTTTCCCCTATTTGATGTAGGATATCACAACATGAAACATGGTTTAGAAGAGTATGATATTCTCTCTCACATAAATAAGGTCAAATTATAAATCCGACACATTATATTTTTAATCATTCTTTTGGGCTATGTTTCATTCCCCTAAGTTGCGAATGGGCCTTGGATTCCATCCAAGTGTTTAGGATCACACACTGATTCGACTCATGGTAGCTTAGCTTTAAAGGCGTATCAACAAAATTTATACCTTAAATACTATTACTAAAGTAGCCAAGCTACTATAGCATAGTGGTTCTAGGATCGTTCATTGGGAAGGGTTTTCACAAACACAAGTGATATTCAAATTAGGAAAATAGGTGATTTTCTTATGGATGTTAGCTTTAAAAGAAGATGTAAATGTTTTAGAAAGATTTAAACTAATTTAGGCTAACATTAAAGACTAAAATGAAAGGGTGTAAAAACAAGTTTCTCAAAGATAGGATAGCTATGCTCTGGCTCTTATGCAAATTGGAAATCTCAGGATAGGCTCCTCGCGTTGGGGTTGCAACTATGGTGACGCTTGCTTCCCGAACCGGTATGGATTTAGCAAATCAAGTTTTAATCCTTTAAAATGGCAAAACAGATGGTAGTGAATTTCATCAATGGTTATTCACCTTAGACTTCCTTTGAATGGCTCGTAAGAGATAACTAATGGTCTAAAGCCAAAAGCTTACCAAATATTAGCAACTCAAAGTCATTCCAAGTGATAAACTCACCTTTCAATGGCCATTGAAATTGGTTCTAATGGATTAATGCAAAACTTGGAATTGAAAACCTCACCTTCCAATAGCTCGTTGGAGATAACTAATGGATAGAAATCCAAAAGCTTATCAAGTATTGGGCGTTGGAAGTTGTCCAAAGGAAATAAAAACCAAACTTAGCATTAATGAACCATTAATGAAAAATGACTACCTTACCTTCCGGGTGCGAGAAATTTCCATGGGATTGCATCCAAGCCATCACATAACATCCATACTTTGAGAAACTTAAAAGGTTTTAGCCTCTCATCCTTGGGGATTTCATCCACCAAGGATGTTTGGCTACTAAGAAAATAGAAATGGGGAAGAACCGGAGAAGAGAGAAAAAACAGAGCTTTATATATTTCTATATCTATATATGTTACAACGGATGCAAGGGAATATATATAGAGAAGTTTTTCCAACCTTCCTAGCTAAGAAATCTTATGATTGGTGGATTACAAGGAGAAGAATGGAAATTTATACAAAAATATCTAAAAGAAAAGATCTCGTGTGGAGTCGGCAGAAACAGGGGAAAATTCGCACCACGCATGAGGTGTGCGAATTTGGAAGGGGGTGTGCGAGTTTCGCACACCATTCGCACAACTGAGGGGGTGTGCGAGTTTCGCACAAGCCTGGAGCAGTTGTCTTCCGAAGGCCATATCTTCCTCGTTTCAACTCTAAATCATACATGGTTTGAAGCGTTGGATTCTTGACTTCCTGAGCTTTGAAATAGTATATAGAATGTAGAAAATGGACTTCGGGAAGTACTCCAAAAGTGCCAAAGAAGACTGTAGCTGCTGTCCTCTGTTTTCCTCTTTGCTTCTCTTTGCTTCTCTCCTTTTGTTGGCTTGTCTTAATGATCCAAAAAGCTGTCAAAACACTAAAACTAGCCACAAATATGATTAGAAGTCATTGCTAGGTCCTTAACATGCCAATTGGAATAAAGATGGAGAATTACTACACAAAAGTGCTTAAAACATAATGACTTAAAGGTGTAAAATAGCACTTTTTGGGTAGTAATCACACACATAAATAGTTCCTTGGAGTTGGAAACTCATCAATGCATGTGGGTTTACAAGAAAGATTCATAGGAAATATTTCTATTAGATTCAAAGGATTTGGCTAAGGCACCAAACCCATGCTTTTTGGTAGGTATCGAAAATCTCCCTTTAATACCTAAGCAACACATAGACAAAAGACAAAAAAAAAAAAAAAAAAAAGACTTGAAAGTATTAGCAAGCTTTTCGGTTTTTATTTTGTTTTTTTTTATTTCATAAAAACACACAAATTTATTAGTATTTGTAGACTTGCATCTTTCACGTGCGATCCTACTTGATGATCAAACTTGTTTTTATTGTGAACAACTATATATGTTCTTAAATTAGAGTTGCCACTTACATATTGGGAAGCCAGGATTACTCCATTCCCTAACCCTAGATCTCGTAGGATGCATGCATTCTATCCTAGGTTTCTCTATATATAACATAACAAAAGATAATGGTTTCAAAAACCAAAAAATATATATAAATATAGAGAAGAAGACCTAAACCTTTGATTTGGATTTTCCTATATCAATTTCCATCTTATATGGATGCCAAAATCACAATGGTCACTGTAAAAAGTGTCTACCTGGTGCTTTTCCACTCAATCTCTCCTTTCATGGCTTTTAACATGATAGAATGGTGGGTTTTTCTCTCTTTAAAAGGTGGCTAGGTTTCCTCTCTTTTGAATTTCAGAAAATTGAATAGGAAGTGTAAAGCCTTAATCTCTTAGGGGGTTTATATAGGCTTCCTTGTGGGCTTAAGTGACTTAAGCTTAAATTGGGTTTGACTCACCTAATCCAACCCACTTAGGTCCTAATTAATTAATTAGCCATAATGGACTCCAATTAATTAATTAACCAATTCCTAATATTCAATTCATGAGATCTAGTGCAAACTTGCATTTTTACCAAAATGCCCTTATGCACACTCATGAATAACATACCCAAAATACCCTCAAAACATGTGGTACCATGAACTAAGAGCTCGAGTGGGGACCATTGGGACCTATAAGAAAATATTGGCTCCCTCATAGTCCAATTTTGAAGTTGACACAACATTCTACTAAGGAGAGTCAACTGCTTTGTAAACCCTCCATTTGTTCTCTTAGCACATGCAATACTAGGTGTTTTCATGTGCTTCCTTGTTTTCCTTATTGCCATCCCTTGGTGGCCCATTGACACTCTTATGGTTTACTCTTTTTGAGCCACCTTCGAAGATCCTTTCTTAAGGGATTTATCTTGACCCTCATTGTGACTTTAACAACCTCTTGAGTTTAGTTTTAGGCTTAGATCATTGAGATTTTTTTTTAGTTTAGGTTCCACTTAGATGCATTTTCAGATTAGGTTCCACTTAGGTGCATTTTTAGGCTTAGTTTACTTAGGTTTAATCTTGAATGTGATTTCATAATCTTAATATTAGGTGAGCAGTTGCTTGATTTTTGTTTTTTGATTGCATGAGATGAATTTTCGATCTTTGGTTGTATGAGTTTGATATTTTGATATTTATTATTATTTATTGTATTAGTTTAATATCTTGATTCTTTTTTATTACATACACGATATTTATATTTATATTTTTGCTTGTTTTATTTATTTATTTGTTTATTTAGAAAATTGCATGAGATTGAAGATTCTATTTTTTTTTTTTAAATTTCAAGAATTAATATTTTGATTTTCTTATATTTTCATGTGATTGATTTTTTTTCATTTATTTTTCTCTATTCTATGATTTTTTTTATTTTACCTTTTATTTAATTTTTTGCATCAAATATCTGAGTTGCATTTTTGGAGATTGTAAAAATCATGGCCACACATGGAAGGTTGCACACATAAAGAGGGATTTTCTATGAGCCACACAATGGGAATTAATGGAGGCAGCCTCATATTGATTCTCTGAACACGACAACACGACCTGGAAAAGGAAAGAGGTTGCAGATTTCTAGGATATTGGACAACAGGTTGCTACTTTGGAAACATAGAGATTTTGTTTCTTTTTTATGACAACACGCAATATTAATAGTGGCAGATTGCATCTTTTGGAAGGGAAGACCACACATAGATTTTATATATATATAAAAAAGAGGTCATAGAACTGGGAAGTGTGAAATTTTTTTGAAAGAAAGTGGCAGCAGGTTGCACTTTGAGAGCCTTCACCACATAGCCATGAAAGAAGACACCATTAGACACATTAAGAGCACACACACCATTGAAAGAAAGTGGTAGCTGGTTGCACTTTGAAAAACCTCCTCTACCCACAAATTTTGGAGACATCATTAGACTCATCAAGGGTAGCACACACCATTTGAAGGTTCGAAAAACACACACAGTTTGGAGAAGGTAAGCTAGAATTTTTTCTTAATTTTAGTTTGATCCTTGATATTAATTTGAGAGATTGATTTTTTTTTTTTTTATGCTTGTTTTACATAATTTTTGTATTATTTTTTATTCTTAATGTTAGGTTGAAAGTTAGAGTTTCTGCATTAGTTTTGATTCTTAATGTTAGATTGAAAGTTAGGATTTTAATATTAGTTTCTATTCTTAATGTTAGATTGAAAGTTAGAATTTTTTTTCTTAATGATAGTTTGATCCTTGATATTGGTTTGAAAGATAGAATTTTTAGAAATTTTTTTAGCATAATTTTTGGATGAAAGATTGAAAGTTAGATTGATTTATTTTAATGATAGTTTGAAATATAGATCTTTTTTAGATACTTGTTTTTCATAATTCTTAGTTATTGATTGAAAGTTAGATTTTTTATTTTTTATTTTTTTATTTTTTATTTTTTTAACATGTTAGTTTGTTTGATCTGAAAATCATTATTTTGTGGCTTTGGTGGTCCTTTGTTTAATTTAATTTTCAGAGGCCATTGAAAAATAAGGATGATTGACCTCTATCTCACTATTTTAGTTTGGTTGATTGCTAGATTTTTCACTTTGTGGTTTATGATTCCCTTTGGTTTACTTGGTGTTTGATTCTTATGTTTCCTTATTTTCAAATTTAATTTCTCTTCTAAGAAGAAATCCTTTTCTCAAAATATTCATATCAAAATTCATTTTATATCCTTAGTCAAAAAAATCTTTTTGTGAGAGGCATGCAACTAGATTTCAATCAATATGCATTCTCTTTTTTATTTTCAATAAAATTTTGATTTTGAACTGCACATGAATTCAAGCTTGTGGTCCTAAACAAATGGGATGATTCTTATCCTTGATAAGTTTGTAAGTACTCACTCAAGGTTGGGAATGCATAGACTAGACTCCTGTATATCAAATGAGGATTTGGTAAAACCCCTACATAGAACCAACTTTTAAACCTTTTGCTCCCAGCTTGCTTGATTTACTATGTTTTCATAACAAAAATTTGATTCAACTTACTTTGGATTTTTTTTTTGGGTGATCGTATGGTGTTTTGAACTACTTGAACATGTTTTTAGAATTTTATTTGAGTCAAAAATCAATTTTCAATCTAGAGTTATGAATTAATCTTTCGATAGGTTTAGTTTTCACCTAGTTTTGGACACTTGGATTTTTTTGTGTTTTTAAGTTACTTGGTGGCATTATTATTATTTTTTTAATATCTTCTTTATTCTATACTTCTTAAAGTTAATTTTAGGCACTTATTTCATTAAAAACAAACTTCTTAATTGAGAGAAATATTTTTCCCTTGTTGCATCTATTGCATTGACCTAATTTTGGACAATGGGAATATTTCGGTTAATTTAGAAAATGATCTATGTGCATCTTTCCTTTGTCATTACTTTTCTTGTAAATTAGACATTCTAAACATATTTTAGGATTTTTTGTATGATTTTATCACACTTTTGGGCTGGTTAATTAATTTGGTTTTTGCATGCCTTAGAATTTTGTCTTGTTTTGGACCATTTTGAGATATTTTGTAAAATGGGATTAACGGGGGTGTCAATAAATTTTTGGCCACTTGGATGATAATATAGACATGTAGGAAAGGTTCTTTGATTTTTTGTGTAATTAAATTCCTTTGCTATATATATAAGATTTGTTTTGTGAAGCTTTATATTCTAACTGCATGTTGGAAATCTTGTACAATGTTTATTTTGTTATTTAATTTGGAGTTAATTGACCTATATCACTCATTTTTCAAATTTATGATTTTAAGATTTTATTGATTTTTGGAAACATGGATTAATCTCGTAAATCTCAACTTAATGGGATAATCTCTATCTCCTATGAGCTTTCTTTGATGATCATTAGGGGGTTGGGATGTGGATTAGACAATGAAAATTAATTGAGGCTTATAAGAAAACCCACATTCTTTGATTTTCAAAATTAACCCACTTGCATTCCTATTTTTAACACCCAAAGTGTTTTCATGAGCTTGAACTTTTTGGCCCATTCTAAAATATTTTTGAGAATTGGATCCATTATAGGCCAAGGAAAAAAGGAAAATAATATATTAAATAATGACATGTTCAATAAGTGCCATAAAAAGAAAGAAGATTATATCTAATAATGTCACTTTTTAAAAGCGCCAAGGATCGAAGCTTTATTATTTTTAATTTTTGTAGTAGTGTGAGTTTTCTATCTCGATTTAATATCAAATAAGATATCAAAGTGTAATTGACTCCTTGTAATAGAATATTAGTTCAACTTCATAATTAGGTTCTAAAGGAGCCAGTACTTTCCTATGGGTTACAATGGTCCTTACTTGAACTCATATTCTTTAGTGGCACATTATTTAAGGGATAGTTGGTTTATTTATTCATATGTATGCATAAGGGTATCTTGGTAAATATGCAAGTCTACATATATAAGATCTTATATGGTCGTTTTGGATTGAGTTAATTAATTAATTAGAGTATAATAGAACTAATTAATTAATTAAGACTTAATGGGTTAGTTAAATGACCCAAGCCTAAGATTGGCTCAAGTCACTTTAGTCCACAAGTAAACTTATATAGACCTACTTAAGGGTTTAAGGCTTAGAGTCTTGCTATTTAGTTTTCCACAAAAAGGAACCCTAAACCCCCCCGCCCCCCACAACAAATCCTCACAAAGAAGATTCCATCACATGCCAAAATCAGAGTCATCAAGCGGAAGATTGTGAGGTTTTCAAGATTTGCACAATCATATTCACCAATTGGAATTCCTTTGGGAGCATCCAAATCATAGATATGTTTTTTTATATACCTAAATCTATGATTTCTATTTGTTGTAACTTCTATTATGTAGATCTAGAGATACCTAGAATTATCTTGCATACACCCTAACAATCTAAGGCTTGGAATAGAGTAATCCAAATATTCCAACAAAGATGTGCAAGTTCAAGAGATAAGTGGACAAATGGTATAAAGGCTTGGGTGCACAATTTAAGTTGGCCGGAGGTACACGGTTTAAATATCCTCATTTGTTATTTTGTCTTTTCCTATGTACATTTACTTTATATAATGAAATACCATTATTTGAATCCAATAAAAATAATTTCATGGTCTAATTCTAGGTAAATCAAAAACTAATTGGAAAAATTTTTACCGAATTTTTTGGAAACCAAAAAAAAAAGTTTGCCAAAGAAAAATTATCAAAGATAAAAAATACCAAAAAAAATATTGAGTATCATCAACATGAAATCAACAAAATCCATCGTTTTTTTTCTTAAATTTTATAAATTTTAAAAATAACATGTTAGCCATACTCAATGAGAAAGAGAGAGAGCCTTTTTCTGGACATGAACACTGAAGGAAGGAGAGGAGATGCGAGTTCCCATCACTTTAACATTATAACGAATCCTCACAGAAACAAATACACATAGGCCCAATCAAATAAGAGAAACAGATCATAAGAAAATTTACGAAGAAAGCAAAGAGAATAAAGAATAACAAATCATCTTTTTGATTGTCCTTTTTTTTAAAAAAAAAATTATTATTTTTTGTAAAATGAGCTAGCTCTTTTCACAGGGTTCAGTTGATCCGCTTGGAGTCATGGCTTTGCTGGCTCAGCTGCAGCCGCTACTGCCTCTGTCGCTTCGCGTTCTTCAACCATCACCGCTACCTCTTCTTTCTTCTCTTCTTCAATCACTATCTCCTTTTCCTTCCCGCTTGCTTCTTCTTCACCAGTTGTGTTGGTGGTCGGCGGCGGCAACTCCTCTTCGTTCTCTTCTGTCACTATAAAAGTCGACACCTTCTCAAATAAGAAGAGAACTGGCCCTGAAACCAACCCTGGTCCATACTTTGAAGATGCTTCACATACTGCTTTTGATCCCGGAAATTCTGTTCATATAAGGATTATCAGTAAACAATTAAAAATTCAATTTTAATGAATTTCTTAAGGGAAATCTGCCTATCTATAGAGAGAGAAAAAAATCCACACACACACTAGATGAAAGAAATATACCGATTTTGACGAGTTCGTCAAGGAACTTCTGAACTGCAGTGGAGTTCTTAAGTCCTGCCTCCTTAGGTTCTTTAACCAAAGTCTGTTCAAAGTGGTAGCCGACAAAATTAGCTTCAAGATTTTTCCATGATCATATTACACTCAGGGATTTATATTGATTGTTTTTAATTGTTTTCAGTTGTGGTACGTCAACATGGGGTTACTACTCTTATCAAATATCCATGGATGGAGAGAGCACACAACCTTGATTTCAGTTGAGGAAGCTTCATAGATTTCAATGACTTTAGGCTGGAGCTCGTCTTTCTTGGCTTCAAAGTCCTTATTGATCTCTTCCTAATCAAAACCAAGAAGCATAGAATGCTAAGAGAAGATATACATATACATATACTAAAAACCTACAATAACCTAGAGATGATGATAGATATCAATAAAATAAAACGGACCTTAGAATCATCGAAGGACTTGCAGGCTTCAGCAGCAGCAGCAGTCTTTTTAGTACCGTTTTTCTCAAAAATTTTCTTGATCTTTGGAAGAACCTTGGATTTCCAGTAACCCATCGTTGTGGACAATTTTGAAACGTTCAAAAATGGATCTGATGACAAAATAAAACCAACAAGAACGAAATTAATTTCCTTAGCAAGCCACCTACCTAGCTCCCTCTTCCCTCCAATATATCATTGGTATATGAAATACAGATATATATATATGGAAGCACAATAATATTTCGACTATACATAGGTAAATAAACAAATAAGTTGTATACAAATGGATGAGAGAAACTTGAAGAGCTTTTTATCCCAGAGAATCTCTCCTGCCCAATATTTCAAGCTTACAATTTCTCAATTCTGCTTTGCGTTTGTGTGGCTTCCAGAGTCCAGCAGACTTTAATTAAAGTCCACCAACATGGAACTGTTAAGCCAACTGTTCCTCCTAGTAAGGCCTTAATGGCGTTGGCAGCAACATATGTTGCCACCCAGCTGCTTCTAAGTATTTGTAGCAAATTACCTTATTCTCCAGAAAACAAATCAACAACAATGGGCAATAGTCAAAATTGGCCTTAATTACCTCGATTTGTGGGCTTTGAGAGGCTGAATCCCCATGATTGAAAGAAAGACAAATGTCGACAAGGGGATTCAATATCTAATTGTACTGAGAATTACAAAAGTCTTTAGTTTAGGACTTGATTGCAAATGGAGGGGCTCGTAATTATTGGGGTATCTGAGAAAAGAGGTGGGGCGGAGCCAGCTGGCAATCGCCTCAATCAAAGGTGGCAATATCATAATGCGGGGCCCGAAGGTGATGTTCATCTGTAAGAAATGTTCATATCTAATTTGGCCTCTCAAACTTGTCACGTGGCTTCGCTGGTACCATCGCCGTCTATGGATTTAAAATGCCCTCCATTCTCCTTTCATTTCTCACACCCTACCATCCATGTTGCTTACTACCTTGTCTGCTTCTGACATAATCAGTCCAGGACTCCATCCTCCATCCCCACCCCATGTTACTACTCCTTTTTAATTGGTTGATGATAGCCGCTATTATCCACAAATCATAGCTTGCATCCACATGCCTATTGCCTTCTTTTATCAGCTGTGTTTTAACTAAACCAGCAGTACTGGGACACAAAGTATCTAATACTAGTTGGACTATATTTGGTTGCCAAAATATTTAAACAAAAATGTCGAGGAAAAAAGAAAAGTAAATAAAAAATAAAATAAAAATAAAAATTTAAAATTAGTGAATTATTTTATATGATGTTTTTTCATTTAATTTATTTTATATTTTCTATATGTAAAGAATTAAATCATTTAAAAATATATAAATCTCTAACTTATTTTAATTATATATGATTTTTTGTGCATTTTTTCAGTAAAAGCAAACATATAAACGTATTTTTTTCACATTTTTTTTTAAATCAGACATTCATGACTGATTAATTCATTGATTAATTTATGCAAGCAGCTCTGTGGAAAATATATGGAATATATGATTTCACTAACTTAGTTTGTTGGACCCAACTTAAATATTATGATTGAACGTTTTGATTTAGTTTATTGCTAGGGCCTATCAAGATATATATATAGAAGCAAGTAATAATTAATCTAGAAGACTTGTTATTGAAGGCCATATGCTCCCCCGGTACTGTCGTAGATATTATCTAGCCTTGGATTCATGCATGATGCGGAGATAGGTAAGCTTGGAAAAGGACACGGCGGTTTGCGTGTTTGTGTGGATGAGATGCTGGTGGGGTCGGGGGCTTGGTGGGATATAGGGACAGGGCCATTGGTCCAGGATGCATATGTGCTGAGTCATAGTGGAATTATTTATCATTATATACATCTTTACGGCTAACTTCGCCCATAGTATTAGCTAGCTTCCAGAGGCATACAAAAAATTTAAGACCACCTAATTTTGGGTTGGTTGAATTTCCATTGTAATCAACGCAATTACATATATACTGTGAGTTTTAAGTGCCTCAGCTCATTGAAAAACAAAATCAATAACCATATTAACTCTACCCTAGTATATTAAATGAGCATTATTTTTGGTATACAAACTTGCACTGGCTAAACAAATCCTCTTATCGTCTTTCCACCTTTACTCTTGTCATCATAGTATATTCACATTATTTTTTTCTATGGAATCTTGCACACGCTATTTGAGATTCTTTATTATAAAAATAAAAGAAATATAAACAAACCATAATAACATCAGGTTCAATAACATACCAAATTAATTTATGGTATAAGCTCCCCAAAGTACAATTTGGAAAATTGCCAGCTAAAATCAATATCTGATACCCTAGGTAGAAAAACAAGTTTAATACATGGTGAAGGTTTAGGTCACCAAAACAATAGAAGAACCATGTTTACATTTCTTTTCAAAGAGGTATCATTGACACCCTATAAGCAAAGGTGGCTTCATGTATAAACTCCTTAATTTCAAGGCTCTTGTATTTTCAGGCTCTTGCATCATTTTTCATCCCACCAACTCCATCACATGCTTTTTTAATATGATACCTAGCATAGTCACTTTGCTTGACTCCCTATACTGGGGCATAACCATTCTCTTGAAGGTTATGAGACATTCCTTTCATATTGGAGTATGAGAAATGGTTGGGAGATATTGATTTGATATGATTATATTGGGGTATAGCCATTGTAGAGAGCTATTTGTATTGGAGCATAGCCACCTCAATGGATCTTTAACACTGAGATTGGGTTGTTTGCTTATGATTTGGGTTGTGTGAGATTTTTGGATATGTTAGCACCTTGGGTCCAGTCTTCTCAACATACTTGTTTTAATCCAGATACCCACTTACATTTGTTGCACACTCAAGCATTCCACCTATGATATCTTCATACTTGCATCTATCATGTAAGAGTCTAACTGATATTTCCTATTAAGCCTACCCATTTCACCATAAGACATGATTGTATACTAATCTCTTGATTAGAGGACGATGTAGACCAATCTTGGGCTTCTTCATCAAATTTTCATGTGCCTTTTGGACATTGAATTTGACATCTTCCATGGTGGAAAGGGCTGATAAATAGTCGATGTATCTGTGATGACTCTTTCATTTTGATAGTTGATATGTTGTGTCTTAACTTACTTGCATTTAGACTCAAAGCATTGGTTACCTTTGTTTTGGTCCATCATTTGATCATATTTTATTAGCATATCTCCCTTGATGCATGGCCCTATTTGGTTTTGTTGACCGAGATTAGACATTTTTATCTCATTATTGTTGAACATATTCTAGAGTGTAGTAGTTTTGTGACATTCTGTATCTCATGTTGTTCACCGCCACACACTAAGGCATAACCCTACATGGATATTATCATATCTTTAGTCAATTTCATTGCCATTTAGCTTGGTGGTTGATCCTTACAAGATATTGACTATAGGTATTCCTTTTTTTTCACCGAGCTCGTTTGCATCTTTATTTCAATCTCTTATTTCTTCTCAATTTTAGGTAATTTTGGTCATGACGATCACATCACTCCTTTCAAAGTTTATTCTAGGTGATCTTGGTTATGGCAACCATGTCCCTCAACTTTTAGGTGATTTTGGTTATGACAAATGCGTCCATCAATTTTTAGGTGATTTTTGGTCATGGTGACCACGTCCCTCCTTTTAGAGTTTCTTTTAGGTGATTTTGGTCATGCTAACCATGTCCCTAAATTTTTATGTTGTTTTGGTTGTGACATTCACATCCTACCTTCCTTAGAGTTTTAAGTGATTTCAATTGCAGATCACATCCCTTCTTTCCTAATTATGTTTAGGGTCTTTTTTTTTTTTTGTTTTTTTATTTTAGTTTATTTAGATAACATCTCTTCATCCTAGTCATCATATGACCCTAAGCTACATCTTTAGTCATCTATTTTGCTTGCCATCTCACCCTTAAGACATATCTTTAGATCACCTTTAAGCCCTTGCGTTGTCCTTTACTCTTTAAGCTCTTATGCCTCTTAAGCCCCATGCTACCTCTCTTTTTTAGGCCTCCATGTCTCCTTATTCTTTTAATCCCTTTGAGCGTTTTTAGGCTCCCGTGCCTCCTTATTTATTTTAGGCCTCTACACCTCCAATTTTTTAGGTACCTTGTGTCTCTTTAACCTTGTATTGCTTTATCTCTTTAAGCCTTTGTGTCTCTTTTTTCTTTAAGCCCCTCTAGTATCCTTTCCTCTTTAGGCTCTCGTGCCTTTTCAAGCTCATGTTATATATCTCTTTTAAGCCTTTATACCTCCTTATTCTTTTAGGCCCTCTAAGTCTTTTTAGGTTATCATGGCTCATTTCTTTTAGGCCCAACATGTCTTTTCTACTTTACACTGCTTTATCTCTTTAGGCCCATATGCCTACTTTTTCTTCAAGACCCTTAAGCCTTTTTAGGCCCTCATTCATATTTTTTATTTAGGCCCCTTAAGCCTCTTTAGTCTTGCACTGCCTTATTTCTTGTTAGGATTCCATGTTACTTTATATCTTTAGGCCCTTTGAGCCTCTTCAGCTTTGTGCCTCCTTATTTCTTTTAGGTTTTAGTACCTTCTTATTCTCTTAGGCCCTACGAGCCTCTTTAAGCCCTTATACTTTTTTTCTTGGGTTTTTTGAGCCTTTTCAACCCCATGCTACCCTTATCTTTTCAAGCCCTCGAGCCTCATTCCCTCTTTCATCAAGTTTTTACTAGGACATACCCCTTTGTTCAAGTTTTATTTAGGGCATACCCCCTTTTTTTGAGTTCATTTGGGGGACACCCTTTCTTTGAGTTTATTTGGGGCATTTTCCTCTTCATGAAGTTTTTATTAGGGCATACCCTTTTTTTTGAGTTCATCTAGGGCATTTCTTTTTCATTTAGTTTTTACTAGGGTGTACCATCTTTCATCGAGTTTCATTTAGGGCATACCCTCTTCGTTAAGTTTATTTGGGCATACCCCATTTCTTTGAGATCGTCAAATCTTCTTTTTTCTTCATCACCCTTTAATGGGTTGACTTGGAGTTGCAATTCATGATTTCCCTTAGGCTCATCCCACAATCCGGAGTTGTTCATTACATTCATTATAACTCGAAGCTGCCCATTGCATTATAACCCTGAGCTATTCATTTCATCATAAACTTAAGCCTTTTATCATTTTGGTCATCCTTGAGTGGTTTGACTAGGAGTTGCAAATCTTAATTTCCCATTTCGATTGTTTTTGTGGCATTTGGAGCCCATAACCTAGAGTTGTTCATTGCATCACAACCTGGAGTTGCTCATTGCATCACAACCTAACGTTGTTCACTGCATCACACCTCAGAGTTGTTCATTGCATTATATCCATGAGCTATTCATTGCATTATAGCCCTAAGTTATTCATTACATTTCATTCTCATCATTTTAATCACCTTTAAGTGAGTTGATTCAATGCCACAAATCGGGACATCCATTTTAGTCGATTTTAGGCCACTACAACAAAGTATGTTATTAGGGATGAAATGCTTTATCTCCAAAACTTTTACTTTTGTTGGAAAAAAACTTTATTGATGAAAAATTTTGTCCAAGAGATTATCTCTATAATTGTGTCACCCTATCTTTTTGGAAATGAAAAATTAATATTTGTCAGGGAAACACGTCTCTGATAAAAAAAAAAAAAAATTTGCAGCCAAAACTATTTGTTAATGAGTGTTTTTTGTGGCTTAAATTCAAAAGTTTCATTAGGAATAAGATTTACAAATATCTAGAAAATCATTTGGTGATGCAAGATTTTATTGGGCAACAAAATTATTTTGTTTCTAAATGGTACTTTATATATTGAAAGACAAAATATTTTTGTCCCCGAAAAATTGACACGTAGTTTGTATGACAAAACAATTTTGTTTCCAAATACACTACTACAAAAAATTAAAATCATGACGTTTTATTCCATGTCACTTTTATAAAGCGTCATTACTTAGCCTACAATGGTGTATACCATGGCATTTATTAGAAGCGTCCTTGTTTAGTATAATTTTTTTAATTCTATGGCGCGTATCAGTAATACTAGTAGACAATGGCGCTTATTGAGAGCGTCCTAATTTTATTTTTCAATTTTGGTGCTTTATTGGAGTGTCATTGATTTATGGGTATATATATATATATCCTCTTAAAAAATATTTGCCCTTCCCACGATGCCCATATAACATTCTCTCCACCGTTTGTTGAGAATCCGAGAAACCTAACAAGTGTTGAGCATCTAAAACCTTAAGCCTCGAATCCCTCTTTGTTGAAAATTCTAACCTTTACTCTGACCCTAAGCCTTTACTTTTCATAAAAAACCTTAAGCCTTCACTCTCCATGAAAAACCCTTGGAAGATTACCATATACCCACCTTGACCCACTATTTTTCTTCACTTGCTGGCAATAGAATCTCATAGATCTGAACAGTAACAAAATCAGTAGTATAGTGAGAGGCAGTTGTAGAGGGATACATCGCATCATAAAAAAATAAGGCGTGCTTTGTCAAAAAACAGAGCAATTTGGCCTTATCGTCTGTGAAGCAACCAAGAGTGGACTGAGGTATGGAGGGTTTTGTTTTACGATCAAAGTTAGATTTTTTTTCATATGTTAGCAAGATATTCAATGTGGTGTTTTTGGTTTGGAGGTTCATATAGTCGGGATTAGAGGATTGGATATTCAATGTTTGTTTCATGGGAAAGAAAAATATGTTTGTTTCTTGGGAATAAAAGTATTTTCCTCAATGGGTGAAGCTTTGCGGCCCATGTCAATGTTATGATTGAGAAATTCACTGAAATATGAGTTTTGGGCGTTTGTTAACCAAAATTCCATGTACATCACCATCAATGAATCCTAAACAAGCGGAAAGACCTTAAGTATTCATACGAAAGACCCAGTCACCCAGTAAAAGCATATCCTTTTCAACTCATATTTATAATTTGCAAAGTGGGGAAGGTTTTGAATATTGACCCCTTAGATATTGAACTCGGATTTGGTCCATACCATTTTCTTAGTTAAAAAAAAATAATTTTCATCATGAATAAAGTAATAAGAAGAAGACTGGATATTTCCAAGAGCATAACTATGCCATTTTATTTCTTGTCAATCTTTCAACTCCAAATATCTATAGTTTCGGTAATTTATGGGACATATTTGATAACAGTTAGGAGGATTCTGGAGTTCTACTTTTGTAGTTTAGCATAGTATTTACTTTAAATTTTGAGCAGTACTGTAAATTTCAAAGAGTTCATACCTCAATACTTTTAATTTCTATTCTTTAAAGTCATGTAATTCAGATTACAATTCTTTAGAGAGAAGAGTCCATTAGTTGGAACATCACACTTATTTAATGAAGAAGAAAAGAAGATATTTTTGTTTCCTGACAGAGGGAAAAAAGGGCAAGATTTTGGTGCAAAATTTTATGTACTTACCAAGTAGTTTATCGTCATGATAATATGTAAATTTTGAAATATATGATTTTGGAATTGCAAAATGCTGATGGATTTGATTTAAAATCACAATATGATAGCTTAACTTTGTAAGCTGCATATATTTCATACATTCATGTGTGATTCTGTATGTAGTAAGAGGATTGAGTTGTTTTTATATTGTCCTTATCATTATTACTATTACGTGTTGTTGTTTACGCATGTGTTTGGCATGTGCCAGACAACATGAATTTTTATATATGTAATTATACTGAAACAATTAATCACATTCCCTAACACCTAGTATGTGGATTAAGAGTGTGTATCTTGTAATTCTTGTTCCTTAAGTGTATTAGAAATCCACTTCTAAAATGTGATAAGTTACCCTTCAAATAGTATTGATTTCTTTCTTTTGAAATCTATGCAGCAAAGCCCATTTGTGAGAAAGTGAAAATATAATCTTTCCTTTTGTCTACTACTTCATCTGGTTGCTTCACAAATTAGGGATCAGAAAAGGTATGCTTTTATTTCTTTCTAAAGATTTTATGTGTTGTATGTTTAATCTTCAGTAATTAACAATTTGTTCTCATACTCTATTTTCTCTATTGATAAAATATTAAATATTGGGGACATTGTTTAGTGAGGAAAATGAGTCTAGTGTCCAGTCAGTTGAGCAAAAAATAAGTAAAAATGATTGATGAGAGCACAAAATTGAACTATTTTAAGGATATTTGCCCATCTCTTGTTCATCTAGTTGAAAAAATACAAACAAAATTGTGAGTAAATTGTAAATAACTAGCACATAGTTTGTACATTGCAGAAGACCTCTTGGAAAATAACAATTTATGGTTATTTGACTCTTTAAACCAAAACAATATCTAATAATTTTCCTTAATGTTAGAATATTATATTTAAGTATTTTCCTATTGCAATGACTAGATTTTTAGCTCATTTCTCTTAGATTTCATTTCTACAAGCATAAGCAATTTAACCAATCTGCAGAAGACGTAAGTAGCACAATAATAGGGTGGTGTAGCAACTAAATGGGTATGCTTCTTTTCCTATTATTAGTTCTAATGGGTGTGGTGTTCTGCACTTATTATATTTAGGCTCCTATTAAAAATAAATAAATAAAATAATAATAATAATAATATTCATAATAATAATAATAATTGATTTTAATGATAATAATAATAATTAATAATAATAATAATAATAATAATAATTGAGTTTAATAATAATAATTATTATGATTATGAGTATTATTATGATTATGATTATGATTATTATTATTATTATTATTATCATTAAAGATTATTATTATTATTGGACCCTTATGGTTTGGGCTTTATTTTTATTGGATTTTGGCCCTTAGTCTTGGGCTTATTATTATTATTATTAATAGACCCTTATGGTTTGGGCTTTGGTAAGGGCTTTATTTCTATTGGATTTTGGACCTTAGTCTTGGGCTTATTATTGTTATTATTATTATGGTTTGGGCTTTATTTCAATTGGATTTTGGGCCTTAGTCTTGGGCTTAATGTTGCACTTTATTGTAGCATTGGGCATTGAGCCCTCCACTTCGGATATTAAACTTGAAATCATCTTCTGGATTCTATGAATTCGGATATTATTATTATTATGATTATGATTATTATTATTATTATTATTATTATTATGATTATTATTATTATGCTGATTATTATTATTATTATTATTATTATTATTATTATTATTATGATTATGATTATGATTATTATTATTATTATTATTATTATTATTATTATTATTACTATTATTATTATATTTAGGCTCCTATTATAAATAAATAAATAAAATAATAATAATAATATTCATAATAATAATAATAATAATAATAATAATAATAATAATAATAATAATTGAGTTTAATAATAATAATTATTATGATTATGAGTATTATTATGATTATGATTATGATTATTATTATTATTATTATTATTATTATTATCATTAAAGTTTATTATTATTATTGGACCCTTATGGTTTGGGCTTTATTTCTATTGGATTTTGGGCCTTAGTCTTGGGCTTATTATTATTATTATTAATGGACCCTTATGGTTTGAGCTTTATTTCTATTGGATTTTGAGCCTTAGTCTTGGGCTTTGGTAAGAGCTTTATTTCTATTGGATTTTGGGCCTTAGTCTTGGGCTTAATGTTGCACTTATTGTAGCATTGGGCATTGAGCCCTCCACTTCGGATATTAAACTCGAAACCATCTTCTGAATTTCATGAATTCAAATATTATTATTATTATGATTATGATTATTATTATTGTTATTATGATGATTATGATTATTATTATTATGAGTATGATTATTATTATTATTATTATTATTATTATGATTTTTTATTTAATTATTTATTATTATTATTATTATGATTTATTTATTTATTTATTAATTACTTTTTTTTTAATGGTTGTGAATTGGGGGAAGAAGCTTCTAAGGCAAGGGGTTAAATAGTTTATCCCCTTCTAACATGGAATATATGTTTCCCGTCATTTTGTTATGGGTAAATGTATTTTATTTTTTTTAATGATTGTATTATTTTTTTATTTTTTATTTTATTTATTTATTTATTTATAATGGTTGTGAATTGGGGGAAGAAGCTTCAAAGGCAAGGGGTTAAATGTGTTTATCCCCTTCTAACATGCTTTAACATGGAATATATGTTTCCTGTCATTTTGTTATGGGTAGTGTATTTGTTGCCATATTAGGAAAATAAAGTATTCTAGTTTTGGATGATATTGGTCTATTAAAATCCTTATTATTATTATTATTATTATTATTATTATTACAATTATTATTATTATTATTATTATGGTATTAGCAGTCACTTATTTGTTCATGAAGTGATTATAGATCCTATACTGCTTTGTTGAACTTTGATTTTCTATTACTCCATTGCTTAATGTAAATTGAGTTAGTCAATATTTAAAAATAAGCCCAAGCATTTATAATATTATTATTATTATTATTATCACATTTTGGACCGATGGGTTCAGTCACTTATTTGTTCATGAAGTGATTGTACAACCTATACTAGCCTTGTTGAACTTTGGTTTTCTATTACTCCATTGCTTAATGTAAATATTCATTATTCATTGTTCATTGTCTTATTATTTGTTTTGTAGGATAATTACTTGATAGAATGAGAGTTATGTTATTTTGTTGTAATATTTCAATTAGTAATTGTGTTTTAATTGTACTCAACTATGCTTGCATGCAACCTTAGAGTTCCCATTCAAGTATCATTGTGAGACAAAAGTTTCTGTTATTACATAGTAAAGACATTTTAGTTGTCAAAAGGTGAAAATAGTTTTATCTATGCTAGTTTCACGTTGGCAACTTTTAAATTGTCTACCATGTGATAAAGATCTTTTCTCTACACATGATGCTTGAATTGTCCGATTGGACAGTGTAGGAAAACATAATATCTATGAAGTTAATTGCTTGTTCTTAATTCATTTTAAATAAATTTTGGTACTCTTTCCTCTTGTTCTCTGGGTACATACTTGGACAAGGTGACATATTATGCCTTGTCCATTTTGTGTACTTGGAGAACCATAGGGAAATGCTACCAAAATTTCTTTAAAATGAAATTAAGTACATTGGCAATTGACACATAGGGATTATGTATTCCTATATGGGATATGAACCACTACCTAATTAAGGATGTTGGAGATGTTAGAATGCATAAATCATTTGCTTCTATTGATTGACATCTTAGCTGCATTAGTTCACTATTTGAAATTTGAAATTGGGTGATTATATATTTTGAGGCTATTAATAGGATAGCTATTAATAACTCTAATTGTTGTGGTATATAGGAGCTTTGTTTCTTTTTTGGACATAAAATGGATCGTTCTTGGATGTCAAAGGATAGAAGATCAAAAGATTATACGGATGGGGTTGAAAGCTTTATCGTATTTGCATTACAACATTCCTCATAAAAAAAACTCCATTAAATGTCCATGTCTTCAGTGTGGTAATATGATATTCCATACTTCTCAGAAAATTAGAGAGAGCATCTATTTTTTTATGGAATTGATCAAAGTTACCATACATGGTATTGGCATGGAGAAGCTGCTCCTAGTGGACCACCAACTAATAGGGCAGAACGTCATGATAGGGTTCAATTTAATGATGTGGATAGTACAATAGAAATGGTCCAAGCTGCACATGATGATTGTAAGAATGACTCAGAATTGTTTCAAACATTACTTGAAGATGCTCAAAAACCCTTATATCTTGGTTGTAGAAACTTTACAAAGTTGTCTGCATTAGTCACATTATACAACTTAAAAGCACGATATGGATGGTCTGATAAAAGCTTTTCAGAGCTTTTAAGAATTCTTGGAGATATGTTTCCTCTAAACAATGAGTTACCCTTGTCTATGTATGAAGCTAAAAAAACATTGAATACAATGGGAATGGAATCTAAGAAAATACATGCTTGTCCTAATGATTTCATACTGTATAGGAATGAGTTGAATGATGCATCTTCATGTCCTACTTGTGGAACTTCAAGGTGGAAGTTAGATAGAACAAGAACTAAAAAAAGGAAGGGAGTCCCTGCAAAAGTGATGTGGTATTTTCCTCATATTCCTAGATTTAAAAGATTGTTTCAGTCTCGAAAAATTGCAAAAGACCTCATATAGCATGCCCAAGAAAGAGAATTTGATGGAAAAATGTGTCATCCATCCGACTCCCCATCATGGAAGCTAGTTGATCACAGATGGCCTGATTTTGCTTCAGAACCTAGAAACCTTAGACTTGCCATTTCAGCAGATGATATAAATCCTCATAGTTCAATGAGCAGCTGTAGACCCTCAATTTTGTCCCTTTAACACATGTCTTTAAGTTCGTTTTCAGTGCTCCACAGTAGTTCCTTGGTGGCCCATGGCTACTCATACCACTTACCTTTTTCTGAGTCACCTCGGAGACTTTGGTTGAGGGATTATTTGATCCCTTATTGTGACCCTTGGCAGCCCTAACTTAGACTTAGGCTTTTCTTGTTTTTTTAGGATAGCTTTTAGGGTAGTCTACTTAGGCCCACTTAGGCACCCTTGGCCCAACCTTAGGCTCATTTAGGTTCACCTAAGCCCTTTTAGACGCACTTGGCCCATTAAGACTTTTTTTAGCGTGACTTGTATAACTTGCACGGCCCACATTGGATTGACTGTTTTATTTCATTTCATTTATTATGTTTTACTTTATTTATTTTTATTTTATTTTAATCTTTGATAGGTTGTAAGATTGCTAACTTTATTTTATTTTTTATTTTATTTTTATTTATTATTTTTTTTATTCTGTCTATTTTCGTTTTTTTTTTATTGTTTGGTGAGAGAATGGGGGCTACTATTCAAATCTCACTAAGGTATGTGCACTCAAAAAGGTAAGAAAAATATTTTGTGAGGGAAAAAGGAATTAATGTGGCTGCATACATATGGAAATAAGAGATCCTAAAGGAGCATTCTGATTTTCGAAAAAGGAAAGGAAATAGAAAAAAAAGGAAAAGAAGAGAAAAGAGGCAGCACGTATGGGAGTTTTGGTAGGGAGAAGAAGGAAGATAGCAGGAAAGGAGATTTTTTTTTTTTTTTAAGAAAACTTTCAGCACACATTGGAAGATCGTCTTGAAGAGAGGCATAGAAGAGAGGGAGCACGCATTGGAGGATTGGGGGAAAATTCTGAAGATTTTTGGAGATCGTCTTGAGGGGAAGTATAGAGAGAGGGACTGACAGCACGCATCCTTCTCGTTTGAAGCTGAGCAATTCTCCTCAAAGATTGGCTCTTCCAGGTACGGTCACGGGAAATTCGCATACTCTCATCTTTATATGATCCTGAATATTATTCTGCAAGCCCGATGTCATCTTATTGATTGTTGTGGAGAATTAGGACTGATTTTTTCTCTTGCTGAATATATTTAAGCGTGAGCATGCTATGTTTTGGTTTATGATTTTTAGTCTTTTTTAATCTCTATTGTTAATGGCTGATGTGTGGGATTGTCGTTGATATTGATATCTAAGAACCGTTCTCTTGTTCTCCAGAATCTCCACCTTTTTTTTTAAGCCCTTTTGAAAACAATGAATTGTGGCTTGCTTGTCCAGTTGTCTTTAACTCTGCTACCTCTCTTTGGATTATTATTATTTTTTTTTCTCTTGTCTTCTATTCCTATGTATTTCTTCCTTCCCCCTTCTTTAGTGTTTTGGACTATGGAGACCATGACAACATGAGTATTCCATGAAAGGTGGAAACTTTATAGAGGCTGTGTAGAATATGGGCTGCTTGTGAGGTTTGGCACGTGATTGTAGATTGTTGAATCAAATTGGGTATTTCTTCTTCAAGGCGAGAAAGTCGTTAAACCGGGTTCCAGACATGATTTAGTTGGATGCAGAAGTTGTTTCAATTTTTGGGGCTCTCTGTTCGTGGTATTCTGGGCTGGAATCCAAATGGGATCAGTACAACACCTCTTCTCACTGCTACTGTCGCTTGTGTTCCAACAGAAGTGCGTGCTGAAGATATTGATGAAGTTGAGTTTAAAATATCTCTAGGATCACCCTTTTGTTGCTACTGTTGGATCCTATTATAGTGAACCTTGCTTGCTTCATGGTGTGGGATAGATGCTATCTAAAGGGACGGTATAACTGAAGAGAATATGCATGGTGATGTTTTTATGATGCTTTAAGATCAGAGTGGATGGGATTGGCCCGAAGGAATCTCAACAATTGCTAACTTCTTGAAGCCTAGTTTGACCGTGACCAATCTGACTCGTCTCATCTGGTTGGTTCATCTGGAGATTGAAGTTTGAACAGCCTTGGGGCGATGTTGTGTTTCCAGAGAACCTGCATGCTGATCAGAATTCAGTTAATGATGTTTTACATAATAAGCAATAGGGGAATGGTTCGGACAGAAGCAATTTTCTTCTCAAGAGTTCAGTTGCTACTTCACAAAGCAATTTGCTGGCAAGCACTTGTCTTGTTGCCTGATATACCGAGGTGATGATGTTCCTAAGAATGTGAATGCCACTGTTGCCACTATCAAGACTTAGCGCACTATTCAGTTTGCCGACTAGTGCGTAACTGGATCTAAGCTCGGCATCAATTACTAACCTCCAACTGTTGTTCCTGGTGGTTGTGCATGGCATCCCAAAAACAGAAAGGTCGAAAGGGCGGCTCCACTGGTTCTTCTTCACTTAAACACGGTCTTAGCAAATCATGCCGCTAGATAAGATGCAGAGAAACAAAATCAGCAGTTAAGGCGTTAAAAGTTGGGACATGGAATGGTTGATACCCAAGATAATGGCATCGGTTCCAGTTCAGAAGGTCTTCCTAATTGTTTTGATAGTAGGCAAGGAATCTTAAGAGAAGGTTCTGAAAGCCAAGAATAGGAAGTTTTAATGGATGGCTAAGTTTCCAATAGCTCAGAAATTCAGAAAGAATAGCTGCTGCCACCCTCAACGCCGATAATGCAATCTTGGTCACGCCCTCATACCCCATTTGCAAAATTGCCCATGTCGTTTCCGGAGAGTCATTGGCGGTAAGCATGTGAGCAAGCCCCATTTATAAAATTTCTGGGTTCTGTTCTGGGTTCAGTTTCAGCTATTATGGATGCTGATCTGGGGTCGGGAATTTTCTGAGGGTTTAAGCTACAAATTTGAGGAAGAATGTTGCTTGAGTTGCATGCATGGCATGGATTCTCTCGTGCAGACGAATCACAGCTCTCTCCAATGAGTTTTTCCTGAAAGTTTGGGAATCTAATGATCGGTTTCCAGTAGATGTTTGATATTGTATACAATTCTTTCAAAGGTGTATGAGAGATACGATGTTTATGGGTTCCTACAGGTGTTGGGATGACAGAGCTTGCCAAAGCCCTTGCTTCCTACGTGCTTAACATTGAAGAAGCCTGTGTGAGAATTGTTATGAGCAAGTGCATGGGGAAACATGCCATTTCAAGACTGACAGTAGCACAAGCGGGATTTCCAGGAAGTTTCCTAAACCAGAACTCTCAAGCTGGATGTACTCGATTTGGTACTGGAAATAATCTCATGCCTTAAGACTGCATGGCTCCACATTCTCGCAAGGTGTAGAGGTTCAAATGTTCTGGGTGCTGGCGGTTAAGTACTATCTGCTGTTCGTCGGAGCTGTTTTGGTGATTCAATGAGGTCTACCCTCTACAAAAGTCATCAAGCTTAAATATAGGAACGTTTTAATGCATGCGCTGACGAAAATGGACAACTGGATCTTAATATCAATGGATTAAGAGCAAAAGTCATCACTCTCTTTAATCTTGTGCCTGATGCTGATCTTACATTGACGCATATTGATGAAGATGGTGATGTGGCAACACTTATTGATGATGAAGATTTGCATGATGTGATGGGACAACACTAGAAGTTCTTGAGGATTACCGTGCTGCTAAATGTTGTTGAAAATGATGGTAGGTCTCACACTCGGTCAAGTGGAAGTTCTACTCCCACGAGATCACCTTCTGACCTGCGCCCATTTCAAGATGGTAATGCTGGTGTTGCTGAATTTATTAAATCGGTACCAGAGCCACTACTTGAAGCATTTTCGAAACTGTCATCAGATTTTGCTACTAAAGTTGCTGCAACAGATTTATTTCAGATGGTGCAAAGAAAGACTTCCAAACCCGAAAAGGAAAATATGCTGGAAATCTTAAGCGCAAAAGGCAAAAGCAAATGGAATTTGAAGACTCTTCCACAGCTGTCCCAGTCCCTATTGCGTCTGAGTGAAACTTCAATTCCAGGAGCAACTGATCCCATGCTTTACAATGGTATGTTGTTTAGTATGTTTGCATGGCACGTAGAAGATCATTATTGGTACAACGTCAACTACCATCACTGTGGGGCACCCAAGACTTGGTATGGCGTTTCAGGTCACGCAGCTCTGAACTTTGAAAGGGTAGTACAGAATCATGTCTACATTGATCATATTCTACCATCAACTAAATGAGAGGATAGAGTTTTTTCTGTTCTTGCAAAGAAAACGACGATGTTTGCTCCATGTACTTTGTGGCAACACGATGAACCTGTTTACAAGGCTATACAATGCCAAGAGAGTTTGTCATCACCTTCCCAAAACCATATCATGCAGGTTTCAGTCAAGGCTTTACTTGTGGCGAAGCAGTAAACTTTGCAGTCGGCGATTGATTTCCATTCGGGGCAGAAACAAGACAGAAGTATTCACGCCTTTGCAAGATGCCAATAATGCCATGTGAGGAACTATGTCAGAAGTTTTAAAGACATGCCCGGTGGCCCAAGTGTTCAAAAGACTGCTGAATCTCCATCTAGGGATAAGTTGCCTTCAGGGATCTCTAAAATGGATACTTTGATTGAAATGGCCCAGAGTTCTATTTTTGAAACTTCTGCTGCAGCACCTAGTGATGAGCGCAATGGTGTTTTCACTTTTGGTAATCCAGATGTGATTTCTACTCCAGAAGTTCCTACTGCTGATTCTGAACATGAACAAAACTTAGGTTTCATGTCTTGGTGAACCAGAAATGGAAGATGGTATAACTATTAGAACTCTGGATGAAGAGTTGGATCGGCAAGAGAGTGACTGTGCGATGGCGGATGAAAACACAGAGAAAATCAATGGTGATAGTGATGCTGCATGTATCAAGATGGATTCTTGCTTGGATACCACAACTACCCTATCCACTAATGACAAAAATGGTTGTTCTTCTGAAAGTTTTGATGGAAAATATGGTGTTTCATTCTCCAATAATGAGGTGGAAAAGTCCGGCTTTGAGTAGAGAAGCCCTGAAACCCATTTGCTTACTCCATCAGCTAATCAGACAGTTTTCGATGATGAAAATAATATGAATGATATTTCAGAGCAATCCAAACCTGGTGGAGTGGAAGAACATGAGAATAGTGGGTTGACACGTGGTTATGGAAGTAGTGATATTGGACGAGATAATGATGTTGCAACAATGACTACGAGCCAGACTCCAGAAGATAATGTATACCAGAATAGGGTTTCTGATTCCTCAATGCCCCCGGTGCACCCGTTGCATTCTTTTCCCACATATAATGCTATCTCAGATAAGGGAGAAGATGAATTTTCTTGTGTAGACCAGAAGCTTCAGAACACAACCGGGTTTGAGGAGCTAAAGCTGGATGAAATAGAATCATTGGAATTTCATTGGGATTTGGTTTTGTGACTGAGCAAGGACCGCTCTCTTTTCCAGAGGTTCATGTGGGTTTGGAGAATGGAGCAACAATGGAAGATGGGTTTGATTCCTCCATTGATTTTGAACCCGAAGAAGTCATGTTAAGCATGGCTGGCAGACATCAGCTTACAACAGAATGCGTCTGGTGCAGAGTAGAGTTCAGCCATGAGGCTGTTGAATCTGAAATGCAATCAGACTCTGTCGGTTTTATGTGTACAACCTGCAAGTCCAAAATCTCTGGCCAAGTCAATGTATTGGACTGTGGTTTGTCCATGAAACCTCACCATCTCTAAGCACAGGTCACCTTCCTGATTTGCGTTTGAGGTTACCAAGTACAGGTATTTGAGGGTACATTTGGATAAATGGGAAATTCCACTAGAGAATGGGCCTACCCTCTTGATTGCTAGCTCGAGGCAGTAGCAGGTGAAGAGATTCACTCTGATTCCACCGACACCGACAGTGTAGCCTTTTTGCACCTTGGACCCCACCTGCATGGTCATCTTGCTTTCTCATTGGTGTACTTTTCCTGTTTCCTTGTGATTTTATATGCTTTAAATTGGGTTTTTTCAAACTTCTTCCATTAAAATAATCTCAGCTTTAAATTAGGGGTTTTCAAACTTCTTCCATTAAGATAATCTGAGCTTTCAAAATTCCATCTTTAGATTTCTTCTAGATAATAAAAATCCTCATTTTCAATAAACTTTTGCGGCCAAAATTTCTTTCTAGCATGCATTTTCTTGATAATCTTCACGATTTTCTGGGTTTTTAACAAGCACGAATAAACTTCATGGTTCTAAGTAATAGGACTGATTGAATCAATTCGTGCGAAAGCAATTTGGACCTTGGTGGAGGGTCCGACATTCTTGATATCTTCACTAATATTGATTTTAAAGATGATTGTTTGGTATTTAATTGATTTTGATTCCTCTTGGAGATATGCTTGAATTTGTTTTATATTTGTTATTGGGCTAACCTTGCTTCCCATAAAGGCGCTTTAGCTTGCTATCCAGGTACGCTCTCTTCTCATCTATTCTCTAGAACTCTATGGACTTGTATGCCATCGATGACCATATCCATATTTGACGTAATTCTTGGATGTCTTGATATATGCCTGATTTGCTTGAATAAAACAAATGTTGTGTGATAGCGCTTGAAGAGCGGTTCAGGTACGCACCCTAACTCTCCTTATTTGCAATTTGATTGTGTTTGGCATGCCACTCTCTAAAATCACCTAGCCTATTTAGGTATCTATAATTAACTGATTAATTGCCACACTTCCCTTAATTTTGTCAATAGAGACCTTTATAGGGCTTAGAGGGGTGCTACCTTTTAAAGGTACCTTCCCAATAAGTAACCTGATCCCCGGACCAAGACTCGGGTTTTTCAAAGACATGCCTTTTTTCCAAAAATTATGGAGTCACATTTTAGGGTTTTTCTTTCTTGTTTTATTTTCCCTTTAAAATAAAAATAAAATAAGTGGCGACTCCAACTTTTTCCAAAAATCAATTTTTCACAAAAAATAAATAAAAAGCGAGTCTCGCCGATCGAGTGGGGACGCACGTGAAAAATGCGGGTCCACAGCAGCAGACACAATTGTTGGCCTTTTATAATGGTCATTTATAACCTTCCTCCTTGGTTGTGCATGAAAAGGAAGTTTATGATGCTATCTTTGTTAAAATCAGGTCCTCGACAACCTGGAAATGACATTGATGTTTATTTAGCACCATTATTGGATGACTTAAAAATGTTGTGTGAGGAAGGGGTTGAATCTTATGATGCGCATCGACAAGAGCTCTTTACATTAAGAGCTATTCTACTATGGATAATCAATGATTTCCCTGCATATGGAAACTTATCTGGTTGCGTAGTTAAAGGATATTTCGCATGTCCTATATGTGGGGAAGATACATACTCTCATAGATTAAAGCATGGGAAAAAGAACTCATATACAGGTCACAAACGTTTTCTTCCTTGCAATCATCCTTTTAGGAAACAAAAAAAGGCATTTAATGGTGAGCAAGAGTTTGGGTCAACTTCGCAACCATTGAGTGGAGAGGAAATTCTAAGGAAAATTGATGTCATTTGTAATTCGTGGGGAAAAAATAAGATCACTCAAGGTAAGTTTAATGTAAAGACTACAAATTTTTGGAAGAAAAAGTCCATATTCTTTGATCTTGAGTATTGGAAATACCTACATGTTCGCCATAACTTGGATGTCATGCACATAGAGAAAAATGTTTGTGAAAGCATCATCGGTACCTTACTCAACATTCCAGGTAAGACAAAGGATGAACTTAATTCTTGTCTAGACCTTTTGGAGATGGGCTTAAGGTGTGAATTAGGGCCAAGGTTTGAATCAAATCGAACTTATCTCCCGTCTGCATGTTATACACTATCTAAAGTGGAGAAGAAGGTTTTTTGTCAAACTTTATCCCAATTGAAGGTTCCTGAAGGTTATTGCTCTAACATGAGAAACCTTGTGTCAATGGAAGACTTGAAGCTTTATGGTCTTAAATCCCATGACTATCATGCATTAATGCAACAATTATTACCAGTGTCATTACGATCAGTTTTGCCAAAACATGTAAGGCATGCTATTTGTAGATTGAGTTTTTTCTTCAATGCCCCTTTGTAGCAAAATGGTTGATGTGGCTGCATTGGATAAGTTACAAAATGATGTAGTAGTGACATTATGCTTGCTTGAGAAGTACTTCCCACCAACCTTCTTTGATATCATGCTTCATCTGACTGTGCATCTTGTAAAAGATGTAAGACTTTGTGGACCTGTTTACTTAAGATGGATGTACCCATTTGAAAAATTTATGAAAGTTTTGAAAGGTTATGTGCGAAATCATAATCACCCCAAAGGTTGCATCGTTGAATGCTATATTGCAGAAGAAGCTATTGAATTTTGTACAGAGTACTTATCAAATATAGATGCAATCGGGATTCCTATTAGTGCAAACATTGACCAAAAAGTTGGGGCACCCATACTTGGAGGCCAAGTTGTGGTAGTTGATTCCAATTTGTGGTTGCATGCCCATCATTATGTTTTAGAGAATACAACTATCGTCCAACCTTATATTGAGTAAGAACTAATACCACTTAATCTTTACCAGTTATACTTAGAATAACTTTTTGACATTAACTATGAATTTCTTCTAAATAATTACATAGAGAGCACATGGAATGGTTGAAATCGAAAAATCCTCATCAATCTAAAAGACAAAAATGGCTTCAAGATGAACATCTTCGAACTTTTACTTATTGGTTGCGAAAAAAGGTATTGGAGTGGTCCTAAAAAATGAACTATTGTTTTTATTAATGTTGAACACACGTTCTAACAATTATTTATAATTACAGATTGAAGATGCAATTGGTAACAATGAACCCATATATCCGAAACCCTTAAGTGGATAGCTCATGGTCCTAGCCATTATGTCTCCAAATATCATGGATATGTCATTAATGGGTGTCGATACCATACCAAGGAGCATGATCACTTACGAGCTACCCAAAATAGTGGAGTTAGTATTATAGCTTCAACATTGCAAATTGCAAGTACTAAGGATCAAAATCCAGTGTTTGGTGAGCTTTGTTTTTATGGGATTATTATCGAGATCTGGGACCTTGATTATACCATGTTAAGGATACCAGTTTTCAAGTGTGATTGGGTTGACAATAGGAATGGCATAAAAGTTGATGACCTTGGGTTTACATTAGTTGACTTTAATAAAACTGCTCATAAATCAGATCCTTTCATTTTGGCATCCCAAGCTAAGTAAGTATTTTATGTGCAAACCAACATGATCCAAGATGGTCAGTTGTTTTGTCAACTCCTCAAAAAGATTTCTTGGATCGGGAGAGAGGTGATGACCTTGTGGACAATTTTATTGAACACCATCCCTTTATAGGGGCATTGCCACAAGTTGAAGCATTTAATGCAATGGATGACTCAGATGCAATATGTATGTGAGGTGATTGTGAGGGGATTTGGATTGAAAACAAATCCTCTATGTAGCTGAATCGTAAAATTTTGATAATGATGTACGAATAAAGTATGTGGAATGGGTTGCAGATCCCACAAAATAGGTAACTTTTATTCTTTATGTTCTTTTTTTTTTTTTTTTTTTTTTTTTTTTTTTTCTGGAGAACATTGAGTTGATTTATTTTGAAACAAAATTATCATGAAGAAATTTTTAAACATATTCATAGTGAAGTTTTGGATATTTTAAACTATCAAATGGTGTTGCTAAAGTCTCTCTCTAGGCCCACTACAATTCTTGCAGTTTATTACCATGGATATTAAATTTATAATAAAATTTGGTTATGAATATTAATTTGATTTAGAGAAATGTAGGAATTAGTAACCTTTTATGTATTGTTGTTTTGATGACTTACAATTCATTTTTACTCTTACTAGAGGTATAACATTAGTAAAAGCAAGGCATGTAGGTGATGACTACTAATTTACACTTTGTAGGGGTATGTGTGGTGAATACAAAAAATAAAGGGTATATGGTCTTTTGGAAAATGTAAAAACTAAAATTTAGATTTTTTTTTTAATTTTTTAATTTTTATTTTTATAATGAGTATGCATGTTGTGTTGTCCAAACTCAATCCACAGATCAATAGTCCAAAACCTTCAACAATTCATGTGGACCAAATGAACCTATACAAACCACGTGCTCCTTTCATGTTGATTGTTATAGGAAATTCCCATGGTAGAATTAACCCTCTTATATAGAGGGCCTTGGAGTTGTATAAGTTGATGCATGGTTTTTTTTTACAAGAATGGATGCAGAGGAAGAAGAAAAACCCATAAAAAAGAAGCACAGAGGAATGACACAGAAGTCAATGCTTATCAGAAATAGAAACAAAGGGATCAAGTTGTCAATTAAGTACAATCTTGATGACATTTTTATAGGATAATCAGTTGTTCATCTAACAAGCTACTTAGGCGTATTAGCACGCACTATGGTGCCAATAACATATAAAACTTGGCATGTTGTACCTAAAGAGTTGAAAGATAAGTTATGGGACTGCATTGAGGTAACCCTTTTTTAACTACATTAGCTTTATGCAAAACATCTATCATTCCTAACCATATGAAGTTGCTAATAAGTATGATATTAATGTGTAGGCTTCTTTTTCAATAAATAAAAAAAAAACAGGAGGAATTGTATGCTAACAATTGGAAAGTGCTTTCGGTCATTTAAGAGCATGCTAACTGTGAAGTATATTCTTCCTTTCAAAGACCAACCAGAGCTCCTCAAAAGACCACCAATTAAATATACTTTTATTCAGGATGAAGAATGGACAATGTTTGTCAAAGATAGATTGTCTGAGAACTTTAAGGTAAAATTACAACTCTTTGCATACCTCTTATTTACATTCATTAATTATACATTTTTAAATTTATAGGACTATCAAGAAGTTCAAAAAGAAAGAAGAACAAAACACATTTATAATCACCATCTAAGTAGGAAAGGATATGTTGGTCTTGAGGAAGAGATGGTACACTTATACTAATTTATAGTTTCTGATTTTTTTTTATACATAATACATACTAGGGTTATATGCTCATTACATTATACATTGTCCACTTTTAAAAGATGGTTGCAAGTGGGTTAACTGAAACTATTGATCGAAGCATATTGTGGAAGAAAGCAAGGGAAAAAAAGGATGACACCTTTGATGAAGTGGCCATACCAGTGATTGAGAAAATAGTAAGTAGACATTTTCAAACCGTAATTTCATTTATTTATAATAGCTTATTTATGATAACAAATTTGTAATTGAACTTCATAATAAACATTTGTTTTTAAGGACAAGCTATTGAAAGAGTCTGAAGAGAATGGTAGAAGTGTCAATGGGAGTAATGATATACTTGTAGAAGCATTGGGTACTCCTAAGTATAGTGGTTGAGTTAGGGCTAAAGGGAAGCATCACACACCTCGTCAGTATTTTAATACTGCTATAGATCGTGCTGTTAGGGATTTTATGGCAACATCTCAAGAAGAACAGAGAAGATTTCAGGCAGAAGTGCTAGCAAAACTCTCTCAAGTAGGAGTTTTCACTCCCCATTCAAATGTTAGTAGTTCAAACATGAAACAAAAACAACTTTTCCTACCGGAAGTAGTAGAGAAACCAATCCGTAGAGTTGAAGATGCAACCCCACCAATGCCAATAGAACCCCAAAGCAAGGTATTTATCTAATTAAAGTTAATTTGGTGATAGAGTTTGGTCCAATAGGAGACATAATTGATTACTACCCAAAAAGTGCTATTTTACACCTTTAAGTCATTATGTTTTAAGCACTTTTGTGTAGTAATTCTCCATCTTTATTCCAATTGGCATGTTAAGGACCTAGCAATGACTTCTAATCATACTTGTGGCTATTTTTAGTGTTTTGACAGCTTTTTGGATCATTAAGACAAGCCAACCAAAGAAGAGAAGCAAAGAGAAGCAAAGAGGAAAACAGAGGACATCAGCTGCAGTCTTCTTTTGCACTTTTCAAGCACTTCCCGAAGTCTAGTTTTTACATGCTATATACCATTTCAAAGCTCAGGAAGTCAAGAATCTAACGCTTCAAACCGTGTACGATTTGGAGCTGAAATGAGGAAGATATGGCCTTCGGAAGACAACTGCTGCAGGCTTGTGCGAAATTCGCACAACACCTTTAGCTTGTGCGAATGGTGTGCGAAATTCACACACCCCCTTCCAAATTCGCACAGCCCATGCGTGGTGCGAATTTTCCTCTGTTTTTTCCGACTCCACTTTAGATCTTTTCTTATGTATTTTTTGATGTAATTTCCTTTCTTATCCTTGTAACTAACCAATCACAAGCTTTACTTTTGTAAAGACTATAAGAGGGGTGGAAATCACTTCTCAACATGTGTTATGTTTTACACTTAGTGAAATACAGAGCTCTCTCGTTTTCCCTTTTCTCGCTACTATTTTCTCTTTCTTGGAAGCCAAACAACCTCCGAGGATGTTTTCTCAGAGGATGAGAGGCTAAACTTTTGGTTTCTTGGAGTGAAGGAAGCTAGGTGAAAAGTCCAGATGCAAAGGTGGAAAACTCTCGTGCATTAAAAACAGGTAGTTGGAGTTCATAAATGGCTTTTAAATCCAAAATTTTGCTTTAAATCCCTTAGAATCACTTTGAATGGCCAATACATGGTAAGCTTCAGGTCTCTGTGGATGCTTATTGCTAGATCCATATCAGTCCATTAGTTATCATATACGAGCCATTGGAAAGTGGTTCAAGGTGAAGACCCATAGTGTCTAAAGCCATTAATGGACCTTGACTACCATTTCTATTGACTTTTTATGGATTAAATCTTCATTGTTAAACCTATACCGGTTCGGGAAATAACTATAGGTTAAATCCCAAATGCGAGGAGAAAAATCCGGAATTTTCCACTTTGCATTCTAAACTTGATCCTAGCAATCCTTAGCTCCGGGAGACTTTCTTTCTTCCATTTTTAATTAGTTTATGTTAATTTAGTTTCAAACACTTTCAAAACAAATTTTATTTTCTTTTAAACTTTAAGTTTTTGGTAAAGGAAATCATTAAATTCAATTTCTAATCTTGAGTATATCACTGGTAGAATGAAAACCCATCCCAGAGTTCAACCCTAGAGCCACTATACTATAGTAGCTTTGCTACGCTAGTATGAGGTCATAGGTTTTATAAATGTTTTTTATTAAATGACCCGACTGGATTTACACGGAATCAAAATGGCGCCGTTGCTAGGGATGGTGCCACGATACAGTGATACAACCTTTTGGAGGCTACTTGTGATTTCCGTCACAAGTTTGGTGAATTCCTTTTTTCACTAACTTCATTTCCTTTCTTTTAATTGTAGAATTTATTTTGTTTTCTTTCTAACCTTAACTTTCTTTTAGTTTTCTTTTGTTTTTGTTGTCTTTGTTTTGTTTTCAGGTAAGTAGTAACTTGTGCATGCCCTATTGGATTCGGGACCAAGAGGGAAGATTAGTAAGGATTGAGAATCCTCAAGACACAGAGTTGGATATCTGTGTAAACATCATGGACCCTCCACAAGAGGATCAGAATTCTCAACACGGTCAAGGGGGTAATCCAAATGCATATCTATCCATGAGGGATAGAATGCACCCACCAAGGATGAGTGCACCCTCATGCATCGTACCTCCTCTTGAGCAGCTGATTATAAGGCCCCATATTGTGCCCCTTCTACCAAATTTCCATGGAATGGAGAGTGAGAATCCATATGCCCACATCAAGGAGTTTGAGGAGGTGTGCAATACCTTTAGAGAGGGAGGAGCTTCAATAGACTTTATGAGACTCAAGCTATTCCCTTTCACTTTGAAGGACAAGGCAAAAATATGGCTTAATTTTTTAAGGCCAAGGAGCATAAGGAATTGGGTTGATCTTCAGGCTGAATTTTTGAAGAAAATTTTCCCCACCCATAGGACCAATGGGTTGAAGAGACAAATCTCAAACTTTTCTGCAAAAGAAAATAAGAAGTTCCATGAATGTTGGGAAAGGTATATGGAGGCCATCAATGCTTGTCCTTATCATGGCTTTGATACATGGCTCTTGGTGAGCTATTTCTATGATGGGATGTCTTCCTCCATGAAGCAAATTCTTGAAACCATGTGTGGGGGAGATTTTATGAGTAAGAATCCGGAAGAAGCCATGGATTTTTTAAGTTATGTATCTGAGGTAACAAGAGGATGGGATGAGCCCAACTCAAAGGAATTGGGAAGGATGAAAGCTCCTGTAAATGCAAAGGGTGGAATGTACATGTTAAGTGAAGACATGGACATGAAAGCTAAGGTGGCAACAATAGCAAGGAGGTTGGAAGAACTTGAGTTGAAAAAAATGCATGAAGTCCAAGCCATTTCCGAGACCCAAGCCCATGTCATGCCATGCACCATTTGCCAATCATGTGATCATGTGGTAGATGAGTGCCCAACCATGCCAGCTGTGAGGGAGATGTTAGGTGATCAAGCCAATGTTGTGGGGCAATTTAGGCCTAACAACAATGCACCTTATGGAAACACCTATAATTCAAGTTGGAGAAACCATCCAAATTTTTCTTGGAAACCAAGACCACCTTTATACCAACTACAAGCCCAAACTCAAGCACCTCAACAAACCTCTTTAGTGGAGCAAGCCATTGCGAACCTAAGTAAAGTCATGAATGACTTTGTGGGTGAACAAAGGGCAATCAACTCCCAATTGCACCAAAAAATTGAGTATGTTGAGAGTTCTCTAAATAAGAGAATGGATGGGATGCAAAATGATCTATACCAGAAGATAGATAATATTCAATACTCCATTTCTAGGCTTACCAACCTCAACACAGTGAATGAGAAAGGAAAGTTTCCCTCTCAACCAAGCCAAAATCCAAAGGGTGTTCATGAAGTTGAAACCCAAGAGAGGGAGTTTTCAAAGTTGAGGGAGGTCAAAGCTGTGATCACTTTGAGGAGTGGAAAGGAGGTTGATCAACCCTTGCCTAAGGTGAGGCAAGATGAAGAACTCTTGTCAAAGAAAACCTTGGTTAAAGAGAGCAATAACCAAGAAGAGAAGAGTGGGAAGAAAAGTGCATCCAAATCAAGCATTGAAGAAGAGCCAAGGATAGTGATTAAAGAGGATATGATGAAGAAACATATGCCTCTCCCTTTTCCTCAAGCTTTACATGGAAAGAAGGAAATCAAGAATTCATCAGAAATTCTTGAAGTCTTGAGACAAGTGAAGGTGAATATACCCTTACTTGATATGATCAAGCAAGTCCCCACATATGCAAAGTTTTTAAAGGACTTGTGCAAGGTCAAGAGAGGGCTACATGTGACAAAGAATGCATTCCTCACTGAGCAAGTAAGTGCTATCATTCAGAGTAAGTCTCCAGTTAAGTACAAAGATCCAGGTTGCCCCACCATTTCAGTCAACATTGGAGGGACACATGTGGAGAAAGCTTTACTAGACTTGGGGGCAAGTGTGAATTTGCTCCCATACTCTGTGTACAAGCAACTGGGACTTGGAGGATTGAAGCCCACAGCCATCACTCTCTCCTTAGCTGATAGGTCAGTCAAGATCCCAAGGGGGGTGATAGAGGATGTTCTAGTTCAAGTGGACAAATTCTACTATCTCGTGGATTTTGTTGTGCTTGATACTGATCCCACTGTTAAGGAAGCCAATTACGTGCCAATCATCCTTGGGAGACCTTTCCTAGCTACCTCCAATGCCATCATCAATTGTAGAAATGGGGTGATGCAACTCACATTTGGAAATATGACCTTGGAATTAAACATATTCCACCTATGCAAGAGGCATCTTCACCCAGAAGAGGAGAAAGGATTGGAGGAGGTGTGCTTGATCAACACCTTGGTTAAAGAGCATTGTGACAAGAATTTAGAAGAGAGCTTGAATGAAAGCCTTGAAGTGCTTGAAGAAGGGTTACCTGAACCCTTTGATGTGTTAGCCATCATGTCTCCTTGGAGGAGACGGGAAGAGATCTTACTACTGTTCAATAGGGAGGAAATCAAAGGAAAGAGAAAGGGGAAAAGTATAGAGAAAGATGACTACATAAATGAAGAACCACAGAGGATAGTCATCAAGGAAGAAATGATGAAGAATCACATCCCTCCACCTTTCCCCCAAGCTTTGTATGGCAAAATCATACAAACCAAGTCTCAAAAGAGGGTTGCAAACTTCATATGGGATCCGGGCAAGCTAAATCAGGATCAAATTTTATGATTGAACTTAGTCTCTTCAAAGACTAAAAAGTTCATCCTCTTTTTGTTTCTTTTTGTGTTTTTCTTGTGTTTATGCATGTTTTGATTTCTATTTTTGACTTTAATTTCATGCTAATGTGGTTTGAATTGTTTTTTTTTTTGTGTTAACATGTAGGTAGGAAAGCTTGAAGAATGAAGTCATGGTGAAAACAAGGGAAAATAGGGGAGAAAAGTCAAGACTCAGCAAAATTCTCACACCATTTTCCCTTGTGTGAAATTTTCGCACAACGCATCCCTTGTGCGAATTTGCTTTTGCACCAATTTTCAAAAATGCATGCTCTCGGTCCCTTCCCAAAATCTCAGTGCGAATTTCACAGGAATGCGAACCTTGTGCGAACCTTGTGCGAATTCGTTTTTTGTGCCAATTTTCAAAACCATGTTCTCTGTCTTGGAGAACCATAGGAATGAGAAATTTTCGCACACCATTTTTCCTTGTGCGAAATTCACATTTTCTCTTTAAAAGCCATGTTCTCTTCTTCACTACCCTAAGCTTCTTCTTCAATTCTCTCAACACCTCTCTTCCGATCACCCATTTCCATCCACAAAGATCCTCTCCTTCATCATCCCTCATCATCAACACCACCATGGCAGCCCATCTCCATAGCTCCACTCCATAGTCGCGGCCTTCACTATTCACCACTTTCAATTTTCAGCAATTTCACCTCCTTCCACCATAAAAAACCCTTCAATTCTTCACTCAACACTCTAAATCCATCCCTAATCCAATCCCAACCTTGTTTTTACCAAACCAAAGCCTAAACCATAAGCATTCAAGCCACGGTTTCTTCATAAGAAACCCATTGCCGCCGGCCATGGGAGCTTCAAATCTTCAATTCTACTCTTGAAAAGCTCCAATTTCCAAGCCTAGTCACCATGAAAAATCTTTTTCCTACCTAAGCCAGCATTTCCCACCCTCAAAGGCCAAAAATTTTCACCATTTGAACGAGCCTCAATTTTTCAAAAGCGCGGGTGTATAGTGCCCTGTGCAAAAAATTCGCACACCACCCTCCCTTGTGCGAAAAATTCGCACACCACCCCCCCTTGTGCGAAAATTTCAGTTTCTCCATCCCTACCCTCCCTAATCCCAAGCCTCTGAGCCTCATTTCATCGCTTCATCATGCCTAAGACCCGAGGAGGATATACCTCAGCTCCCCAGAGCAGTCAGAGAGCCGCCCCTATGCGGGCCCCACTAGATGCACCCTCACATTTACCTGATTCTGCCCCTCAGAGCAAATACCGTACGAGGAGAGCATCTGCCACGTCTGTGGCCCCTACACAAATTCCACCTCGGAGTCCTCCTACAAAAAAAGCCAAGACTTCAAAGCTAGGAGAGTCCTCCAGAGCACCTCGGGATTCACAGTCTCAGCCTCCTTTCGCCAGGCGCCCTAGACCCAGCTTGCCCATTGAGGGCAACTCCGATTGCCGATCGTGAGCATTTCATGTCGAGGCATATTTTGATCACTCTCTTATGCGACAGCAGCCTGAGTTGCGGGATTCATATTGCCTACTTGAGAGGTACCATCTTGTACCCTTTGTGACTCCGCCCCAATTCTTTTATTCTCGAGTAGCTTTAGACTTTTACCAGTCTATGACTACTCGTGGCGTCCCGGTACCAGCCTCGATCCTTTTTACCATTGATGGATGCTAGGGTATTTTGGGGGTTAGACAGATTGCCGATGCTTTCCATATCCCTTTTGCACCAGTAGATCCCACTACATTTAGACGCTGGGCCCCACTTTCTGAGTGGGACATGGTTCGTATCCTATCTCGAGGGACATCTTCCTAGAGGACCATTTTCAGGAGGGAGCTTTCCCCAGGGATGCTCCTAGTTGATGTGGTGCTTCGCGCCAATCTTTTTCCTCTTTAGCATAAAGTGCAGAGGCGAGGGGCCATTATGGAGGCATTATTCCATATCTCTGAGGGCTACTACTTTGGCTCCCATCATTTGATTATGGCCGCTCTCCTCCATTTTGAGGAGAAGGTGCATACGCGGCGTCTTGCGAGGGCAGACACCATTCATTTACTTTTCCCTCGGCTGCTATGCCATGTTTTGGCGCATATGGGTTTTCCTGTAGACCCTCATTCTGAGCCTTGCCGCCATTGTCGAGAGAGCTTCTCTCTTGACCAATGGAATCAGATATGGCTCCATCACCAGTCCCCAGAACTCCCCGAGCCAAAGGAAGTCCCTCTTGCTCTGTCCACTTCAGCTCCTCCACAGCCAGTACTGGAGGCAGCATCATCTGATGCCCCATCTGCTGTTCCTTCTACATCAGAGCTGCCCATTACTACCCCTGGTGCAGAGTATCGTGCCTTGCTTGCTTCTCTCCAGACTCTGACCACTACTCAGACGGCCATTATGGAGCGGATGGACCACTTCCAGCTTCAGCAGGACCAGCAGACTCTCATTCTCCGTGAGATTCAACAGCACCTCGGTCTTTTGCCATCAGCTCCACCTGTAGCGGTTCCTTCCACAGTTGCAGTGGAGGACCCCTCCTATCCACCAGAGGAGCCTACTACTTGATCATACGATCACTCCTCTCCTTTTTTGTATCTATATGCTACGTTTTTGGATGTCTTATATATTTTGGACCACTTTTATACTGGGATTGGATGTATTCCATGTTTATCTTGTATATTGTACTCTCTCAGTTTATATAGACATCTTCTTTTTGTGTATTTTAGCTATTCCATTTTATTTCCTCTATTCATCACTCTTATGATTTTTCTTTTCTTATGCAACATGTGGTTTCTCCTGTTCATTCAGACTCCCTTACTATCAGGAGGTATCACTTCCTCCCTTTTATTATCTCTTGCTTTTGGAACATTGGGGACAATGTTCATCCTAGTTGGGGGGAGAGTTGAGGAAGTAATTTGTTGAATTTTTGGTTAAGTTATTTTGCTAACAAATTTTTTGCAAACTCTCTTTGTTTTCTCAAAGATAAATTCTCAAAAGTAAATGGGAGAAATTAAATTCTTATCTTATTGCCATAGTCTCAGAGTTTGTATTATGCTTATTAAAGTTGATAAATTGTTGAAGCTCCTTTTGATTTCAATCTTAAGTCTTCCACTCTAATCTTTTCACACACTGAACACATTAGATTCCAGTTATAAGATGGAAAACTTTCTCACCCCCCTAAACTTAGGAAATTTTCCACTTGGTGTCATTGACCTCATTCTATTAGTGTTGGGACACCTTATAAAAGGCCAATGTGTCTTATGAAAATAATTTTTGCTTCACTTGCTTTGAAACCCGAGCAAGGTCCGAGGGGTATATGGTGAAAATCTTTAAAGTCTGGTGCCCTAAGCCTTTACTGGTTGGGAGTCACCGACCTCACTGCTCGTTACATGGGTGGATGGGTGGAGTATTTATATATATATATATATATATATATATATATATATATATATATATATATTATTAGCCTTTTATATATGAGTTAGTGTTGCTAAAGTTAGAGAAAAACCTTAGTTGTGGGGAGAATATAGTTTGACATACTATAATTGGAAACTAAGCACCTTAACACTTAGATTTTTGTGGAAGATTAAGAGTTGATCCTTTGGGAGTGGAAATTATTTTGATACTCAAATTTGCATAATGCCCACTCTTTGCAAGTTGTGATAGGTAAGTTATTTGATAACTCTTGTTGATGATTGAGTTTTATATCCTTGACTTGCCATGTGAGAGTTTGATCCAATCATGCCACTTGATTATTTTTTGGAGTGATCAGCATGATTTTGTAAATTATTATATTATCTATTTTTCTTTCTTTTTCTCTCCTTCATTGCTCAGGGACTAGCAATGTGTCAGTTGGGGGGAGTGATTACTACCCAAAAAGTGCTATTTTACACCTTTAAGTCATTATGTTTTAAGCACTTTTGTGTAGTAATTCTCCATCTTTATTCCAATTGGCATGTTAAGGACCTAACAATGACTTCTAATCATATTTGTGGCTAGTTTTAGTGTTTTGATAGATTTTTGGATCATTAAGACAAGCCAACCAAAGAAGAGAAGCAAAGAGAAGCAAAGAGGAAAACAGAGGACAGCAGCTGCAGTCTTCTTTAGAACTTTTGGAGCATTTCTAGAAGTCCATGTTTTACATGCTATATACTATTTCAAAGATTAGGAAGTTAAGAATCCAACGCTTCAAACCGTGTATGATTTGGAGCTGAAATGAGGAAGATATGGCCTTCGGAAGACAACTGCTCCAGGCTTGTGCGAAATTCGCACAACACCTTCAGCTTGTGCGAACGGTGTGCGAAATTCGCACACCCCCTTCCAAATTCGCACAGCCCATGCGTGGTGCGAATTTTCCTCTGTTTTTGCCGACTCCACTTTAGGTCTTTTCTTATGTATTTTTTGATGTAATTTCCTTTCTTATCCTTGTAACTAACCAATCACAAGCTTTACTTTTGTAAAGACTATAAGAGGGGTGGAAATCACCTCTCAACATGTGTTATGTTTTACACTTAGTGAAATACAGAGCTCTCTCGTTTTCCCTTTTCTCGCTACTATTTTCTCTTTCTTGGAAGCCAAACAACCTTCGAGGATGTTTTCTCAGAGGATGAGAGGCTAAACTTTTGGTTTCTTGGAGTGAAGGAAGCTAGGTGAAAAGTCCAGATGCAAAGGTGGAAAACTCTCATGCATTAAATACAGGTAGTTGGAGTTCATAAATGGCTTTTAAATCCAAAGTTTTGCTTTAAATCCCTTAGAATCACTTTGAATGGCCAATACATGGTAAGCTTCAGGTCTCTGTGGATGCTTA
Source organism: Vitis riparia (assembly GCF_004353265.1). NCBI lineage: Eukaryota > Viridiplantae > Streptophyta > Magnoliopsida > Vitales > Vitaceae > Vitis > Vitis riparia. The sequence continues at coordinate 15,646,745 of NC_048431.1, forward strand.
TTGCTAGATCCATATCAGTCCATTAGTTATCATATACGAGCCATTGGAAAGTGGTTCAAGGTGAAGACCCATAGTGTCTAAAGCCATTAATGGACCTTGACTACCATTTCTATTGACTTTTATGGATTAAATCTTCATTGTTAAACCTATACCGGTTCTGGAAATAACTATAGGTTAAATCCCCATTGCGATGAGAAAAATCCGGAATTTTCCACTTTGCATTCTAAACTTGATCCTAGCAATCCTTAGCTCTGGGAGACTTTCTTTCTTCCATTTTTAATTAGTTTATGTTAATTTAGTTTCAAACACTTTCAAAACAAATTTATTTTCTTTTAAACTTTAAGTTTTTGGTAAAGGAAATCATTAAATTCAATTTCTAATCTTGAGTATATCACTGGTAGAATGAAAACCCATCCCAGAGTTCGACCCTAGAGCCACTATACTATAGTAGCTTTGCTACGCTAGTATGAGGTCATAGGTTTTATAAATATTTTTGATTAAATGACCCGACTGTATTTACACGGAATCAATAATTTATGTAAATTTTGTTGTTTGAATTGAATTCACTTGGTGGTAGCATGGTCTTTTTTTTTTTTTTTTTTTTTTTTTTATGTGTTGCAATATAAGAAAATCAAGCAGTCCTCAAAATATTATTTTACCATTTTCTGTTTTCACAAAAAAGATAATATAATTATGTTGGCTACATAATTGGATCCTATGGGATTTTTATTTCATATATTACGAAACTGTTTAATAATTTGATAATTATTTTGATTTATTATGCATTGCTAGCATATTTTATTTTAAGAATAACTATTCTTTATATAACCACATAATAATTGGCATGTATTGTTTAAAAATTTGCAATGTTATTTCACTTACTTCATATTTCAAATTTTTGCATGTACCTTGTAGATGGCTTTTAATCTTCACTAGTGTTAATTTGAAGATGTAGAGTTGAAGGTATGGAATAGGGAAACAATGGCTCATATGTAATAATATAACTTGATTTTATAGGTTAGAAAATGTGAGCTGGCCATGGGGACAAAGGAAAATAAAGTGGGTGGCGGAACAATTATACTTGAATGTGGTCCCAACTATCTAGTAGTTGTTGATGTTCCTTATGATGCAAGTGCACCACTTCCCATTCCTATTCCTGGACAAACTACTACTATTGGGGTTGCAATTGGTTACCAAGTTTTGTGGCCAGCTCATTTGGTCAGCATCCATACTCCCGTCTTAGTAAGTAAATTTAATTACCAAGCTTTATTATAACCCCATATATATATATATATATATATATATATATATATATATATTCAATTAACTACTTAATTTGATTTGTACCATGGTTCTTAATTATATAGGCATCTAAGAAAGGAAAGAAAGAAACATTAAATGAAGTTGAAGTGAAATCCAAAAGTGAAAAACCACAAGATGTCAAGAATTTTGAGGCATTGGTTGGCCTTATGCTTGCAACCTCGAGAGCACAACCTATAGACTTCCCAAATGATGTTTTTGGTGAGAGTTTCAAGACCTTCCTAATGAAAGAAGATATGGACATGATTATATCATCCAATTGTATCTTATACTACATCTGGTGAGGGATTTTATAATTTTTGAATGACTCTTCACACTCTTTTGAGGTAAAAAATTATTTACTAATGACCTATATTGATTGTTGATAACTTGTTATGTGATGTTTAACTAGGCACTTGCATAGAAAGTTGATTGATGCAAAGCAAGTTGAACGATATGTTTTTGTCAATCCAGTATTAGTTTCGAAAGCTGGAATGGGAGAGGGAAGCAAGGAAAACAGGTCAAGAGTTATTGCAGATCGACTAAGGAATACAAAGCATGCTAAATATATGTTTATTCCATACAATCCAGAGTAACCTTTTACCCCAAATGTCAATATGGTGTATGTAAGTTAGTTTGTGATGTATTAATTTATGGATAATATGTTAACACATCTGTTTTTCTTTTTTTCATTTTTATTTAGTTTCCACTAGGTCTTAGTGGCACTAGAGATGAAGAGAATGATTGCATATTACCTTGATCCAATGGCTTCTCAACCATGTGATGATCTTAAGGAGATAGTTAACATGTAAGTGTGTATCTTCTCATATTTTAATACAATGCATAGGGGTTGAAGAACATTATTTTTTTTATAGGGAAATTAGAATCAACCCACCAGAAAAATAGAAAACATCAAAGAGGGAGCCAACTTGGGTCAAAGTGGTCGTAAGTACTTAGTCATTTAGATTAAAATATATTGTTTGACCACTTACTTTGTTACACAAAATTAGGAAATGGATGGTTATTAATATGATCATTGGTTAGATATTAAAGAAGTAAGAATATCATTCTATTGTTTGTTGTAATTGTTGATACTTTTATCATAGTGCCCAAGACAACCGGGTAGTGTGGAATGTGGGTATTACGTGATGAGATACATGAAGGAAATCATTGCTAATCCAAACCAACTAACAGCAAAGGTTTGTGATCAATTCAATTCATTTGGTTGGTCATTTTACTATGGCATTTGAGTGGTCAATTAAACTTAATGAATGGTTTATGTCACTCCAATTCAGTTTGATGGAAGAAAATCATTCAGTGAAATGGAGATTAATGAAGTTCGCTCAAATTGGATTATGCTAATGACTTAATTAATCATTACTCATGCTTGAAGGTACCCCTTGTGACCTATAGTCTAATATAACTTCCTATTATTTTAAAGATCTATTGAATATTTTGTGAATGTTATTTCTATATATAATGGGTTTATTCTTAGTCATAATTTTTTAAATATCTTGGTACTCCTAGTTGGCAATTTTTTGAATGTGGATCATCCAATGGTTGCTCCATTTCGATTGATGTGTAATTGGCAAATTGATGGATGAAGCTTAGTAGACATGGTGGGTGTCACAACCTTTCATCCTTTCCTCTACACATTCTTGTTAGTTGGATTTATTGAAATCTTAGTATTGCATCGGTACAAAAATTCTTGCATTTTGAAGCTCATTTTTGTGAAGTCTTTAGCATTATTACATGTGTGTGTATGTATTAGGAATATGTCTATCCTCTACAAAAGCTTTTTGGGTATTTGAGATCACTTGCTTTATAAATTTCTTCAATCTAAACTTGTAAAGGCCTCCTACTAAACTAATGGGCTTAAAGTCTATAATATCATGTACTTTTATTTTCTTTGACATAAAAAATAAAATAAAATAAAATAAGTAGGAAGTTAGATTAAGACTTCTTACAAATTAGCTTATGGGAAAAATAACACTTTTTTCTCCCTAAATAGGGCCTCTAGAGCTTCCTTGTATGAGTAGGATATCAACTTGAATACTAGCCCCTTAACTTGAATACAATTGTAGGAAATGAACTAGTCATTTTGACATAATAGTGTAACCAAGGTCATCTTACTTTTAACCTATTAATGACTTTTATAAAAAGAACCATTTTGTCCATATGATTTTTTTTTTTTTTTTGTTATCTTTGATGTTATTTTATTCTTTTAATCAATAAAGTGTTAGCCATGTATAATTCGATCTTCATGGATTCATTACATGTCAGATTGAAAAATTAATTTAATAATAATGTTCTAGCTAAAATTAATTTCTCTTCAGTAGCATTCCTACTTTATTTATCTCAATTATTGTATTGCCCTTGGCTACCAATCTTCTCTGAAATTAATAAGTAGTTTGAATATAAATGTATTGCAATGAAAGATATATATATATATATATATATTGGAAATTTAAAAAATTGGCATAGACACATTTCATTTACAAAGTTGTTTTTTATTAACTATTTGTCAATACTAATATGTAACCCTTTCAATTATTTTTGCAGATTGAGCATTTAGAAAGTGAGTTGCAACCATCTTTATGCACTTTGAAGAAAAATGATGCAGAACTAGATGCAGCAAAGGACCATGAACAACTCAATGTTGAAGAAGTTGTAAAATTTCTGGTTTATTAGACAACTTTAACTTAATTTAATGCTAAACAAATTCATAATTACTTATGTATGATGTTAATAGGTAAATTTTACTAGTATTGCTACTTTTTGTCTATGCAGTTTCTTAAATTAATTTTTTATTGTTGAATTAATTGTTTGTGGAAACTTATAAAACAGGGCATAATTAGGACATTAATTTCTTTTTCTGGCATATTACAATTTCAAATGAGAGAATATGATGCTTTTTAAAAGTATCATGGTAATTAGATAAAGGCAGAAGATGACGCTTTTCATAAGTGTTAAGGTTAAGGATACCAATAAAATGATGCTTTTCATAAGCATCAACGTTGAGGATCCAAGAAAATGACATTTTTTTAAGCGTCAACGTTGAACACCATATAATGACACTTATTACGAGTGTCAATGTTGTTCCTACCTATACAATGACACTTATTACGAGTGTCAATATTGTTTCTACCTGTACAATGACACTTATTACGAGGGTCAATATTGTTTCTACCTGTACAATGACACTTTATCGAGTGTCAATATTGACATGAATGAAATTATAAACATACGATGACACTTAAAAAGCGCCAAGGTTTAAAATTATGACACTCACTATGAGTGTCATTGTTGAGCTGAAAATAATATGGCATTTCTAAAAAGCGTCAACAAATGGAAATTTATAAGATGACAGTCTAAAATATGACACTTTTGAAAAACGTCATCTTATATCTATCTTGACATTTAAAAAACGTCATCTTTTGACATTTTCCTTGTAGTGATATTTCAACTTAGATTTAGGGACACAATATTTACGTCTCGAAAAATTGACATATAGTTTGGGTAACAAAAAAAATTCATCTCAAAATGTTTCAACTTATATTTAGAGACAAAATTATTTCATCTTCAGAGATTAATAATGTTCAGGGAACAAAATAATTTCATCTCTAAATATTTCTATTCACATTGGGAAATGAAAACAATGATTTTTTTTTTTTTTTGGTCTTTGTACACATTTGTAGATGAAAGAATTTCCTCCCTAAATATATATTTTTGTTATCTTTTAAACGAAACGTATATAAGCCGTTATGATATTCAACAATTTCAAATTAAGATGATATACATCAAAAGCTTTGTTTCATCAATATAAACCAAATTTGAAACTAACATTGCCCAAGTATTATTTGAATATTGTCCGAAATAGAAGTGGCCATCAAATAATAGTAAACCACATCATGATTTCAATTCGATGGTGGATGTGGTAATGGGGAAGATGAGTAAGATTGGGACAATGGTTGGTAAGAAAAGTTGGTTTGTTGTGGCATGAAATTTTGTATCAATAACTTTAATTCTTAAAACTCGATCATTGTTGTAATCTTGAACTTTGTAGCATTGTGATATGCTCCCATAGCCTCTCATCCTTCCAACTTAATGGTGAAGAGGCCCTTCAATATGATAAGTTGTTTGTTCTTTCTGAATAAAGTAGAGAAAATGATGAACCATAGTTATTCCCGTAATGAAGTGATAATATATAAAATAAATAAATAAGAATTAAATAAAAAATAAAAATAGGAATTTAAAGAAAATTGAACATTCAAAACTTTAAGTTGAAATAGGATAAAGAAGAATAGATGTGATTGAGATGTGGTGTTGGGATTAAGTCCCTAAAAGTAAGACATGATGTAATAAAGTTAGACTTAACTATCCCCTTGCTATCCCTTTGGTGTATTGACATTGATTTGAGCACTCAACCCATGTCTCTTACATTGTACATGACTAAGGTACATTAGGAGTTGCATAGAAGATACAAGTCATGGGTTCCTTGTAATTAGATAAGTTGTCCATAGTTGATTCATGGATTTGGGCAATCCGATATAGACTGTAGTGCACCAACTCCTAATTAGAGGGATAGTTTTTCTTGGCCTTTAGGATGGGATTCCCATGGTGAGTTTACTAGTGTATATGATCCACATTGGACATGACCTACGGTGGATCATGATGCAAGGTTATTAGTTGTCATGATTCACCAATTTACTATATTGCATGGACTTTCAACCTTAAGAGGATATTGAGTTAGTGTCAAAATCAATAGGAGGCTTTGACCTATGGGTGAGACCCTAAAGTGGTCATATATCCCCATGGATTGGGTCATTGTTGATGGAAGTTGGTGGCAAGAGGTATTCTCGATAGAGGTACCATGATATTTCATGGGATTGAGATAGTGTGTTCCCTTGAGTGAGGCTTTAACCTATGGGTAAGACCCTAAAGTGGTCATATATCCCTATGGATTGGGTCATTGTTGGTGGAGCTGGTGGCAAGATGTATTCTCGATAGAGGCACCATGATATCTCATGGGATTGAGATAGTTTGTCCCCTTGGGTGATCCAAAGGACATGTGATTATGAAATCTATGGCCACAATAATTCCTTTAGTGGTCATATGCTCCTTGGAGCTAGAGTATGTCATTTGATCACATAATAAGTGGGAACTATAACTGAAGGATTTGAGAGGTAATCTTGATAAGTGATAGCACTACGTTGTTAGATTACAATGAGGAGTATGCATGCAGTGGATAGTAGGTCATAGGCCTGAGCACTTGGTGTCTTGTTGTGATATATATAGAGTATTGGAGTGCGATTAATTCTCTATAGTGGGATGTTGAGTTAATTTCAGAATTTGATTCTAAGGGTGCAAGTACTCCTATAGGTCCCAATGGTCCTCACTCTGGGCTCATATTCCTTGTTGACATGACTTATGAGGGTTGAATAAGTTTTTAGTTCACTTTTGTACATAAGGGCATTTTGATAATTACACAATGTTGCATAGGGATAAGTAGTGTCTAGAAAATTAGTTTTTTTTTTTTTTTTGCCAAAATATTGGAGAAATATTGGATATCAATGGTGATCGAAATGAAATTGGCCATTGATAATTGGTTAGGATAAAAATTGGGAAAATAATCGAAATATCAATGAAATATCGATTGTAGGGAGATATATTAGCGAAAAAATCGAGTGTGAGGCAATGTGCGCGTCGGGCAAGGGTGGTGGCAAAAATTAATCGATAAATTGACAAATTTTGAAAGTTTTTAATTTTTATTTTAAATTTATCCATTTTTAAATTATTTATTTTAGATTTATCTTTTATTTTAAATTTGTACTATCATTTTATTTTATATTATCCTTTTATTTTTAACTAATTTTCATATTTATCTCATTAATCCTATTTTAAATCGTTACTATCACTTCACTCTTATTTTTTTTTATTTAACCTTTTAATTTTATTTATTTTTAAATGTTTTTGTTTTAAAATATTAAAAATATAATTTTACTCAAAATTTGCTACAATATAAAAATTTAATGAAGTTCTAATATTTTATAAATTAAAATTAATTTGATAAGATAAATTATTAATAATTTTAATTATTTAAATAAATTAATATTAATAGAAAAATTTGTCACCACATATTTGTAATAAAAATTTAGAAATTAAATCTCAAATAAAATATTTTATATCAATCAATTTAATTTTTTATTTAAATTGTAATAAAACATGTTTCAATAAAAGATTAAAATTTTTTTTTAAATAAATGAATATAAATATATTAAAGAAATTTAAGCTAATTTTTTTTATAAAAATTTGATAAATATTATCTTTAATCTTACTTATATCAATTACACTTACAAAATAAATTTAACATTATATTTTTGTTTATTTTATCATTTTTTGGAGTTTTTTTCAAGTATTCCCATGAATTTTGAATAATTTTCACTTCATCGATACTTTTATCAAAATATCCATCGATATTTCTCTAATGTTTCCGATATATCTATAAAATCCAAGTATCGATATATCTATGTTTACCGATATTTCAAAGCTTGGGGATAAGTGAGTGGTATCTCGAGACTGGGTTAATTGATTAATTAGGTCTTGTATGGTTAATTAATCAACTAGCGTCCTTTTTGGGTTATGTTAAGTGACCCAAGGCAATGGTGGGATTAAGTAGCTTAAGCCCGGTAGGAAGCTTATAAATACCCTTTAGAGGTTAGGGTTTCCAAGTCTTGTCATTCTCCCTTTTAGTCTAGAGAGAGAACCCTAACCTCCATCCTTGAGATCTTCACCATCTTAGTGCCTAGACACAAGGAAGAGTCATTGGGCTGAAGATCATGGTGTTTATGAGATCCATTACGACTTTGAAGTTATCTATATCATTTGGAATCGATTCAGGAACATCTGGATCAAAGGTATGTGGCTTTATTCTTTAGATCTATGTTTTCTACGGTATTCTAATTGCTTTTGAATACTTGTTTATCCATTGCGATAGATTTAGAAAGCCTTAAGGATAGTTGCATGCACTCTATGTGATCTAGGGCATGGGAATGGAGTAATTCAAGGTTCTCAATAACTAGTATCAGAGACCTAAGGTAGGTTCTAGCTTGTTAGATTTGTTCTAAGGTGTGTTAACTCAATTTTGTAGGATTGTTTTATTCATCCCATGACCCTAAGGGATGAATGGATGAGCTATATTTGGATTGATTGATTATAATTGTGATATGATCTTTGATTATTGTTTTCTAGATAGGGTTGTACACCCGATAAGGGATTTTTATTTGGTTGTAAAAATTTTTGTTTTTCAATAGATGAGTTGTAAGCTTCCATTACAGGAGCATAGGAATTTTTATTGCTGTAAAAATTTCAGTTTTTTGTATCGATCTATGGTCACCCAAGAGAAAAATAAGGAATCTTGAAAGTTCTTTTTGAGATTCTATGGTGGTTAAAGAAAGAAAAAACATTCTTAGAAGTTCTTGGCTTGAGATCCATGGTAGCATAGTGACGTTAAAATTGGGACTACCACTCAATAGTTTCTTAGGGAAATCCATATGTGGATTTGAAGCTTAGGAAGTTATGAATCCAATGGTTCAAGTAGATTGCAATTCAGAGTTGAAATGAGGGAAATATGGCCAATTGAAGCAAGGCTGTGTAAAGTGCATGACAACATAGTGATGTCAACTTGAGCCAAAATCGCAGCTACTTCCAGTAAGTTTCACAGAGCATGTCACCTATGGTTTTGAAGCTTAGGAATTCAAGAATCCAATGATTTAAACAGATCATAATTTGGAGTTGAAACGAGGAAGATATGACCAATCGAAGCAATACTGCACAAAGAGCATGTTGTTATGGGATTGCATACGGGTTTAATTCCTTTTGGTTGTTTGGGCTGAATTATGAGCCTCTTCTTAGGCTTAATTTTTTTTATTTTTTTATTTTTTTTGTGGCAATTAGGCCTTTTGGGTTTTCTATTTTCACTAACCCTATTTTTTGTTGTAGGACTATTTTTGGTAATTTGGATTTTATTTAAATTTAAATTATCAAATATGCAACAGGATCCCTAAAGGTCATGAATTTTTTATCATTTACTTATTCCTTTGTTTATATTGTATACTCTTGATTATTGTATATGTGGCCTCAAAATATTTTGGCATTCTTAATTGGAAATAAATTTTCATGTTTTTTTTTTCAAAATTGGGAAACTTATTTAAATTGGAATGTGCATGATTACGAGTATCTATATTAAGAAAATATAAGTTGAAAAAAGGATTAAGAGTTTTCTTAACTTTTTAAAATTAATTCTTAGAGATTTTAATTTTATTTAAAATCTTCTCAAATCTTTGAGATCTCTAAGAGTAAAATATTTCTTTTAAAGAAAAGCTCTTGTTTTCCAAATATTTATAAAATAGTATTTTTCCTATTTTGCACAGGATTCTAATTTAAAGAAAATAAGTTAATTTTGAAAATTCATGATAGATAATTCATTCAAAATGATTACCAAAATAAGTATTGGAACCCAAAGAAAATATTTTTTTTTTTTTTGGGTATTTTTAGTAAATTTTCACAAGAAGATATTTTCCAAGATTATCTTTTTAAACTGGTTGTTGCTAAGAAGATTGTTATTTCTTTAGAACTATCTATCTATTAAACTTTAGGAGGTTTTCCTGTTTTTTCTTGGTGAGAGAAGGAAAACTATACCTATAGTTGGTCCTCTAGGCTCTTTATCGCAAAGAGAATGAGGAAATCATTTTGCTTGGATAGTTCAATATAAGGAATAAGGGAACACTTCTTTTAGAAAAGAGTCCCAGTTTAAAAATAGATAATGGATTTTGAAAATCTCATGATTAAGAATTTATGATAAGAAGGTTTACCAAAATAACTTTGGAAAGTTTTAGTAATTTAATGGATATATAAAATATTTTGAAAATACTTTCCAAAATGGATTGTTTAATTCCTTTTTTGAAATAAACATTTTTGGAAGTTTTTTTATAGAGAATATTTTATATATTAAGGAATTACTAAAAGGTTCTATTTTTGGTAGTATTTAATGGAATAAATTATTATGGAATTTCCTTGGAAATATTTATTAAGTTGGAAAAGTGTAAGGAATAAGGAAAGTAAATCTTATGAGGATTTTTAAATATGAGAAGCAAAAGTTCCTTTCTTGGATAATTTGCTCTCAAGATTATTCAAAATCTCATAAATTGATAATTTCCTTATTACACAAGAGTTTTCAATTTGGAAAATAAATATTTTAAAATTTTTCATTAGAGGTAATTTATCTTAAAAGATTATTACCAAAAGGCTTAGTAATTTGATGGATATAAATTTCTTTGAAATATTTCCTTGATAAAATATTTATTAATTGGAATTGTGTATAGAAAGAGAATTTTATGAAAATCGATTTAAAAATTTTGAGAGTGGATATCTTATCAAAATTCTTTTTGAAAATTACTCTCATGGAAATTTTAAAATTTTCATGTTGGTATTCTCCTATTACACTAGGTTTCCAATTATGAAATAAATATTTTTGGAAAAATTTCAAAGTAGATAATTTATTCATTATGGAAATTACTAATAGCTTTAAAATGCTCTTATTTATCTCAAAAAATTAAGTGGGAGAGTACCTTAGGGAAACCTATGGCCTCCATTGTTGAGCCCATTTTGATTTGGGTTCATCACCACCCCCACGGTGGGTTAGCCCTAAGAATAAGGAGATATGGACTCTCCACATGGATGAGACTAGATATGTCTGTAGTGGGAGCTACCACCACCATGGTGGGGTTCTTTACTTGGTGACATTGATAGTTCAAGGACAATGGTTATACACTTCACATTGGATACGAAGTGGTAGAATCACTCTATGCGGTTCTACTAGGATAGTCCATGGGCCAATATGTTGATCTTGCCTTTAGATACATTTATGGTTAATGCAGGGACATCAATCTAAGAGGGTCTCTAACAAGTAATAAGGTCATAACCTACCCCACGTAGGCTTGATTCTTATGATACTAAGATACCTTAATGGACAAGTAGTTCGAAAGCGCTACATTTTTGCTAAATTGATTACCAATTGCAATGAATGCTCAATTATGTCATATGCTTGGTTATATTCTTTGTTATAGATATCATGTTGGTTCTATAATCACTCTCCTTCTCATAATAGGGCATGCCCAACTAATCAATTGGACTAATTTTTTTTCTGGATGTAGTAATTGTTAGAAAAAATAGGCTAATACAACCTAAGGTAATCACCCTAGAGAGGGATGAATAGGGTGATGGTCCCTTTTTTCAAATTTAAATTATATGAATTCAATACGTATATGCAAATATATAATAAAACAATAAAAAGAAGATTGCATATAAAGTAAAAGAGTAGGGAAGAGAAAGTGTAAACACAAGATTTTTATAGTGGTTCAACGCAACCCAGCTTACGTCCACTCTTCTCTTGCTTCAATCCCAAGCTTAAGGTTCCACTATTTCAAGGCTTCCAAACCAAGCCTTTCGGCAATACAATTGAATTATGGTTCCAATCCATCTTCTTGGACTTTTAATTCCAAACACTTTTTACAATCCTCAAGAGATACTTGATTCTTGAACAACCCCTTAAGTAATAACCCACACTTGAGAATCCTTAAGTGATATCTCACACTTATATTTACAAATAATATCACAAATCCTAGTATAGAACTTTAGGCTCAAATGATACAAGAAAACTAAGATTGAATAGTACACTCAAGATATGCAAGTTTTAGAACAATGGTGTACTAAAAACACTCTTCCAATGCTAAAATATATTCAAGAAATGTTTAGGAAGGTTAAGCTCATGAAACAATGAATTAGAGCCTTTTTATAGAGGAAAACGACCAAACTAGCCGTTAGGGGTTCAACCGGTCGAGTTAGGGGTCTATCAGTTGATTAACCGTTAGCATTTAATGCTTGGTAGGTGACCATTAGACCTTGACCACCCCTTGACCGGTCCTCAACAAGACCTCAACCGGTTGAGGTTCAACCTCGACCAGTGGAGATTCAACCTTGACCAGTTGAACAATCGTTTTGGAAGAGAAAGAGGATTTTTGCACCCTTCAACTGGTTTGAGTTGAACAGGTTGACCGGTTACTCATCCGATTCAACTGGTTGAGCCATTTTTGGCTCAACAACCATCATTTTCAACTTAAAACCTTTTAAACAAGATTGGAAGCATTTGACACAAGGTTGTAATTGAAAACATGAAATCATCCAATTTTAAAAGATTTAAAACAAAATAACTCTTGGATGATTTTGGTGCATAAATAAAGAATGTAATGCATGAAAAACCTAGTGCACTAACAACCTTACAAAGAGATCCTATGAAGCTTAAGTCTTGAAAAACACTTCTCTTTGAGGTCTTCTTCTTATTGATTTCCTTTTGACCTGATTTTGTTTTTGTGATTGCCACTTTGGAAATCTTCTTGCCTAATCACACTTGAAATATTATCATTAGTTCTAGACCTTGTTTTATTATCATCAAAACTGAGATTAACCAAATCTTGGTTTCATAGTAACTAATTACATAGAAGCTAGTTTAGGTAGAGCTAGCTATTCCTTATGAACTAACTTAGCAAAAGGAAAGAGTGGTATGTCAAGGTGGTATTAGACGGATCAGAAGGCCATGTGTCTAATAATTGGATCTTTGGATAATGTGTTATAATAGCAACACATGTCTATTACTAGAGACTTTGATATTCTCTTTCTAGTTTGTAATGGTTATTTGGTGGTAAGGGTAGGTCAGTTTTAACAAGCAACTATTAGGACTGTTATGAACACCAATATTCATATGATCTTAGAGACTTAGCCATTTTCCTTTGAGATGACTAAGGAGATTCTCAATGATTATAGGGTATTCATATGGAAGTCAGAGGTTCTTCATGTTCTTCTTTCAAGAAGAACAAGACCAATACCAAATAAGGAAAGTTAAAGAGAAGGAATAAAAGAGCAAGCTCAAGGACAAGTGCTTTATTTGTGACCTTTTAGGACACTAGAAAAGGAATGCCCAGTTTACTTGAAGGAAAAAGGAAAGTATACATCATTTTCTCGTTGTTGAATATTTAATAATGGATTTCAACATTTACGGTAGATAGATTCTAAGCCCACTATTTGTAAGTCCTTATAGGATATTGAATAAGTGAGAAAGTTAAATAATGGGATTATACTTACTTCAAATGCAAGGTTAGTTATGCAGGTTAGTGGGAGGTAATATCCTTTTCTTTTATATTTATTCCATTATCACTTTGCCAAGTGATGAGAATAGTCAGATCTTAGGATTAAACCTAGCACTAATTAAACATTTGGTTTCTAGATCTAGGCCATATTAATCTAAATAGGATCCAATGACTGATAAAGTCTAGACTCTTTGATTCTAGAAGATTTTTCAGTTTACGAATCCTATATAGATGGTAAAATGACTAAGAGGACTAAAACCAAGGAATGTTTGGAGTTAGTGCATATTGACATGTATGGAACTTTTAGTGTCCATGCATGGGGAGGGTATAGGTATTCCATCACTTTTAGTGATGTTTACTCTAGGTTTGGATATGTACATAGGAGATCTGATGCCTTGAATACATTAATTGAATTTTAGGCGGGATCGGATAACTTGTTAGGTAAACATACCTAGTCACTTCAATTAGATCAAAGTGATATGTCTAGTAAGTTTGACTCTTTTTGTTGGAGCATGAGATTATTTCCTAGTTGTGTGGACCGAGGTCTTTATTGAAAAATGGAGAGGTGGAAAGAAGATATCAAACTTGGATGGACATCGTGAGATTATAGATAGGTTTCTTATCTTTTCCTGGATTCTTTTGGGGATATGTTTTATAGACTATGTAATACCTCTTTTACTTAAGAAGTATATTAGTTTATAGCATATCTAAGAGTATTTTTGGGTTATTACCTTTATAGTCAGGATCATTAGAAGATATTTGTTGACACAAATGTCAGATTTTTTATGAAGACTATATGATAAGGAATAAGACAAAAAGTGATATAGATTGGAGGATATATTAGAATATAGTCCCACATTGCATAGGATACTATGGATCCAGAGGGTTAAAGACATACCATTCCTATGATTTCTAGTATACTAGTACCTCATCATAGTGGAAGGTTTATATCCCATAGATTATGAGGAAGTAGTGAGTAGTGTTTGTGCTCACTTAAGGCAAGTAGCTATGAAGAGGTAGTTAGAATCTTTGTATTCTAACATAGTTTGGGTTCCTGTAGAAACACCTAAAAGGATAAAACCCATAGGTGTAAGGTGGTCTACAAGAGGAATACATGAGTAGATGGAAAACTTGAGATATATGTGGCTAAAACTACAACTCAAGGTTATAGTTTGAAACTTTGTTTCACTATGGAAAACCTTTTCAACAGTGGTCATACTCAAATCCATCAAATTACTACTATCTATTATAGTGTGTCTCATTTGTAAGATACAACAACCAAACATTTTCATAGCAAAGGGCCTTGTGTATACAAGAAGGCGTAAGGAAGTGTAGTGATGCTCTAAGATATTGCAGGTAGATGACAATCTACTCATTGAATATGATGTAGGGATATTGTCATTAGTCAAAATTTGGTGGTCTACTCAGTTTTAGATGAAAATCTAGAGTAAAACACAATATATTCTTGGGGTTAAGGTTCTTTAAGACTACAAGAATAGGAAAATTATGCCCTGTCACCTACATAGATGAGCATTTGGTCAAGTACATGATGTAAAACTCCAAGAAGGTTTGTTACTCTTTGGATTTGGAGTTGTCTTTCTTAGGATCAATGCTCTTGGACATCTATGGAGGAAGATCACATTAAGGTGGTATCCAATGCCTTTATGATGGAAAGACTTAAGTATGAGATGCTATGTACTAGACTAGATATTTGCTTTATTATAGAAATAATAAGGGGATATTAGTCCATTTCCTAATAGAGCTTTGGGTGGATGTCAAACATATACTCTAATATCTTTGGAGAACGAGGGATTATATGTTTGTGAGTCTTTGCAATGAGTTGGTACTCCTTTTGTACCGATAAATTGGACTTTAGTCTAATAAAGACTTTCACAGGTCTACATTTGGGTATGTGTACACTCTAAGTGGGTTTTTTTTTTTTTGTTTCTATAGCGACAAAGAAAGCCTTTTGGCTTATGGGTAGTTCCCTTGCCTATATCCTCTAAGATCCTATTATGTGATAACAGTGGGATGATGACATGGTCTAAAGAACCGAAGTACCACTAGAAGAGGAAACACATAAAGAGGAATTGTTACCTTATTGTGAGATAGTATAGAGGGGTGGTGAGACATGGAACAATTTATTTATTTATTTATTTTTTTTTTTGCGGTGCCTTGTATGCTTTTGGGGCTAGTGGGAGTTTGTTAGGATTGTGCCCCTAAAAGCAAGACATGATGTAACAAAGTTAGACTTAATCATCCCCCTATTATCATTTTGGTGTATTGACATGGATTTGAGCATTCAACCCATGTCTCTTACATTGTACATGACTTGGGCACATTAGGAGTTGCATAGAAGATACAAATTATGGGTTCCTTGTAAGTAGATAAGTTGTCCACAATTGGTTTATAGATTTAGGTTATCCAATAGAGATTGTAGTACACCACCTCTTAATTAGAAGGATGACTTTTCTTGACCGTCAGGATGGGTTTCCCATGGTGAGTGCACAAGTGTATGTGATGCACATTAGACATGACCTACTATGAATCATGACACAAGGCTATCAATTGTCATGATTCACCAAACTACTATACTGTATGGATTCTCAACCTTGAGAGGATATTGAGTCTATGCTAAAATCAATAGGAGGCCTTGACCTTTATGTGAGACCCTAAAGTAGTCATATATCCTTATGGATTGGGTCACTATTGATGAAGGTTAGTGGCAACAGGTATTCCCAATATAGGCACCATGATATCTCATGGGATTGAGATAGTATATCCCTTTGGGAGATCCAAAGGACATGTGATCATGAAACATATGGTCATAGTAATTCCTTTAGTGGAATTTGACATATGCTCCTTAGAGTTAGAGTGTGTCAGTTGATCACATAATAAGTGGGATATGTAATTCAAGGATTTGAGAGGTAATCTTGATAGGTGATAACACTACCATGTTAGATTATGGACATTAGTTCGTGGAGAGTCTGCATGTAGTGGATAGTAGGTCACGGACCCAAACACTTAGTGTCTTGTTGTTATTTACATAGGATACTGAAGTTTAGTTGATTCTTTATAGTAAGATGTTGAATCAACTTCAGAATTGGATTCTGAGGGAGCTAGTACTCCTATAGGTTTTAGTGATTACTACTCTAAGCTCATATACCTTATTGGCATAGATTATAAGAGTTAGATTGACTCTAAGTTCACTTTTGTGCATAAGGATGTTTTGATAATTATGCAAGGTTCTATAGGGATAAGTGAACAAGGTCTTTGGATTGGGTTAATTGATTAATTAGTAGGCCCAATTGAGTTAATTAATCAATTAGAACCCATTTTAGGCTAGATTAAGTGACTAAGCCCATATGGCCTTAAGTCACTTAAGCCTAATTAAAATCCCGACAAATATCCCCTAGGGCTTAGGGCTTTCATAACTTTTTGTCTTCCACCATCCAAAGAGAGAACCATAGATTCCACCATCCTTTCCTCCCCACCAGAAGTATGTTAAGAACAAGGTTAAGTTATTGAGTGGAAGATCGTGTGTTTATAAGACTTCCAACAAGTTAAAGGTCGTCTTCAACACTTGGTATTTAAGGTTTGGGAACATCCAAATCTAAAGGTTAGTACTTTAACCCTAAAAAATCAAATATTTTTTTTTTATAAATTGGTATTGCCTCCATTGCTTAAATCTAAAATGCCAATAATTGGTATTAGAGCTTAATGTTATAAGCACGCTTAGATCTTTATTTAAGGTGAGCTGACATTTTTTTTTTTTTTGCAGCCTTGATATTATCCCATGGCCAAGGAATGCATGTATAGCATCCATCAGAATCCAATTCTAAAGTTAATTCAACATCCCATTGTAGAGAATTAACTACACTCTAGTGACCTATGTAAATAGCAACGAGATGAAACTCGGTTTATGGCCTACTATCTACTACATGTGGACTCTCCATGAATTGATGTCCATAATCTAAGAAGGTAGTGCTATCTCCAATCAAGATTATATTGGGATTGAGAAATAGAAAACATGACATGATGTAATAGATAGATATTCATTTATAAATTTATTTATTTATTTTGTTTTCCCATTTATTATGCCCTTTTGCATTTTTCAGTTATTTGAGCATATGCCCCACATCACTTGCATTGTACATGTCTTTGGTGTATTAGGAGTTGCACAGATGATCCAAGTTATGAGTTCCTTATAGAGTGATGAGTTGTCCATAGTCGATTATGGACTTCGACAATCTATCTGAGACTATAGTGCACTACCTCCTAACTGGAGGGATGACTTTTCTTGGTCGTCAGGATGGTTTTCCCATGGTGAGTGAACTAGTATATGTGATGCACATTGGACAAGACCTATGGTGAATCATGATGTAAGGCTATCGATTGTCATGATTCATCAAGCTACTATAATACATGGATTTTCAACCTTGAAAGGATATTGAGCATGTGCCAAAGTTGATAGGAGGCTTTAACCTATGGGTGAGACCCTAAGGTGATCACATATCCCTATGGATTGAGTCATTCTTGATGGAGATTGTTGGTAATAGGTATTCTCAATAAAGACACCATGATATCTCATGGATTGAGATAGTGTGTCCCCTTGGGTGATCCAAAGGACATGTGATTTAGAAGACTATGGTCATAACATTTTCTTTAGTGGAAATTTTATGTATGCTCCTTGGATCTAGAGTATATTAATTATGAACACTAGTTCATGAGAAGTCTACATGCAACGGATAGTAGGTCATGAACCCAAGCTTTGTCTTGTTGTTATTTACATAGAGTACTAGAGTGCAGTTTATTCTCTTTAATAGAATGTTGAATCAAATTCAAAATTAGATTCCGGGTGAGCCAATACTCCTATGGGTCTTAGTGGTCCCCGCTTTGATCTCATATACCATGATGACACAGTTTATGAAAGTTGGATTGGCTCTAGGTTCACTTTTTTGTAATTATGCAAGGTTGCACAGACGATAATGAACAAGGTCTATGGATTAGGTTAATTGATTAATTAGAAGACCCTGTATAGTTAATTAATCAATTAGAACTCGCTTTGGGCTAGATTAAGTGACTCGAGTCTTGGTGGGCTCAAGTCACTTAAGCCTAGTAAGAGAACCTTATAAATAACCCCTTAAGATCTAAATATTTTAGAGACAATCATCTTCCACCTCCATTGAGTGAGAAAGAGACAACCAAGGTGTTCACCCTTTCAAAGCCCACACTTTGTAATCAAAAGATCGTGGTTCGAGTCATTGGACGAAAGATCTTGGGTATAAGAGACCTTTAAATTCTTCAAGCTTCATCTTTATCGAGTGAAATTGATTTGGGAACGTCCAAATCAAAGGTAAAGTTTTCTAATGACTTTTCTCTAGATCCTAGAATATTAAAAATTTTATTTTTGCTTTCATTCCATAGGATCTAGAGGCCTTAGGTAGTTTGCATGCACCTACACAATCTAAGGCTTAGGAATTGAGAGATCCAGGTTTCCTAACATATTACCTCTCCAATCGTTGAGTTGAAAATCCTACTTATTATGTGAGCAATTGACATACTCTAGATCTAAGGAGCATATGTCAAATTCATAAAGTGAAATGCTATGTCCATAGTCTTTTAGATCACATGTCCTTTGAATAACCCAAAGAGACAAATTATCATAATACCATAAGATATCTTGGTGCTTTTATTGAGAATATTTGTTGCCATCAACCTCCATCAATAGTGACCTAATCATAGAGATATATGACTATTTTAAGGTCTCACCCATTGGTTAAAGCCTCCTATTGACTTTGGTACAAGCTCAATATCTTAAGGTTGAGAGTCCATGTTGTATAGTAGCTGGTGAACCATGACAATTAATAGCCTTAAATCGTGATTCATTGTAGGTCTAATATAGGGTGCATCACATACACTAGTGTACTCACCATGAGAGAACCATCTCGATAGCCAAGACAAGTCATTCCTCCAGTTATGAGGTAGTGCACTATAGTTTTGGATGGATTTCCAGATCCATGAATTGATTGAACAACTCATCACTCTATAAGGAACCCATGACTTGAATCTTCTCTACAACTCCTAATGCATCCAAGTCATGTACAATGCAAGTGATGTGAGTTGAATAATCATATCAATGCATAAAAGGGATAGCATGGGCATAGTGAAGCCTAACTTTGTTACATCATATCTTGCTTTTAGGGCTCAATCCTAACAAATATCTCTTTGGGTTTAAAGAAAATTAAGTCTTGGTGGAAATAATGACAAATGTCAAAATCTCCACCATTCCTTGGCTTATAAAAAGGGAACCCATAGCTCATTTTCAAGGGGGATTCTCTCAAGCATTTTGAGAATGGAAACTTTTTAAATTTTAGAGAAAAATGGAGAGTAAGAGATAGCTTGGAAGAATGCTTAGCTTGGAAGAGAATCGAAAACTTACTAGAAGGCAAGTGGTTCACTTGTGGGAAGATATCTTGGTAAGCTCACTTTGATTTAATTATTTTCTTTTTATTATTAGTTTATTTACATTTTCTTTTGATTCTTGAGATGATATGTATATTAGATGTGGATATTGAAGGCAACACACTTGATTGTTGGATATTTGTTCTTCATCTATGAAGGTTTTTTTTTTCTTTGTTTATTTTGATTTTTTTAAGAAGATACTTGATCTATTGAATAATTTGTGGTTCAGTAGTTTTTCATGCCTTACTTAATTTGGTTTTGTTTGATTTTTTTGTTGTAGTTATTTTACCCTTTTTGAAGCCCACTAATTAAATAATGATATGAGGCTTATTTGGATTTGAAATCCTTGTTTTTCTCTTGATTTCTTTCTTGGAGGTTTCATTTTTCCTTTTCGTTTTAATAGTTTTTGAAAACTTTGTGACTGATTTTAAATTAAAATTTGAGAGCCTCAAATTGTATGTTTATTTGCCAAAGAGATTTTCTCTATAAAAGGCCATTTGGAGCCTTTTTTTGCCTTTTTGGGTTTTCTTTAAAAATCTAGTTATAAAACCCATTTTCAAAGCCACTTTAGCCAAATTTCAAGCATCCCTTAATGGCCATTTTCGTGGCCTAAGGTCAAGCTTCTTACCATAGGGTTTGGTTTTACCATCATGCTTGAGAAAATGGATAGTTATCTCATTGTTTTAGTGATTTTTGAAAGGTTTTATAAACTAATTTTTAGAGCATCATTTTTAGCCCTTTTGAATCCCTTTTTATGGTCATTTGAGACTTGAGATTATGATTATTTTATGGTCATAAATGGCTGCCACTGACTTTGGCAAACAAGGTTTAGTTTCACGTGGGAACATAACTCTCCATCCTCTATTCGGTGTTTATACTAGCAATAATTCGGTGTTTGCCTTCCTTCATCCTCTATTCCCTTATTATACACTTAGGATAATTTTCTAAGCTATTATTGAGTCTCCGTTAGTGGTTCACTATGACTCATTTGATCGTTGTCTTTGGACTTTCTTTGGAGACATTTTGGAGAATTTTAGGGATCTTTAAAGTGATTACTCACTGAACTTTGATTTTAGTTTAGGATCATGTTTAGTCTTGTTTGATTTAGTGCATTTAGGTTTTATTTTGTTTTTTCTATTGCATGATTTTTAGAATTAAGGGAGTTTTGGATATTTTGATCGCATGAGATTGACATTTCCGATATTTGATTGCATGTGGTTGGCATTTTGATTCTTAGTTTCAAGAGTTTGAATTTTAATTTTTGTTAAACATAAGACCATTTCTATATTTTCTTTTTGTTACTTGATTTTGGTTTTATATTTTGCATGTAATCATTTTTCTTTTTAATTTTTGTTAATGCATGGCTTGCATTTGGTCATTGAGGCATGGATATTTTAGTATGAAGACACGTGAAGAAAGGCATGGGAATTAAAAGAAGTCTTTGGAGGATGATTCTAGAGGAAGGAGGCTTTTGTAGGAGGCATTCATGTGAAGTGCGTGAGCTAGGAAGACTACTTCACCATGTGTCCAAGTTACACCATGTGAGACCATCAAAGAGCACTTGATCATCATGCATTTTTTTAGATAAGCACCATTAGCAGCTTTGAGAGAGTACCACATAGCAGTAGAGATTTTTCCGTAATACTATCACGCATTAGCTATGAGGATGATCAGGGCATTCTAGGAGGTGGGTTCTAGAAGGCTCCAAGAGCTTCGGGGGGATTAGGGACATGCAAACATCATGCCATGCAGGGCTGATTTTGTGAGGGGCATAATGAACTAATCTTTGCTCTGCTCTAGTTCTGGAAGCTTGAAGGGGGTTCTAGAGTCTTCTTTTCTATTCACGATCATCATACACCCAGTCAGAGAGTTTAAGGATCATCTCATTCAGATCAGTGTGTTCGTCATTCTTTATCTCCCTCTTGTCTACTACTGGGGAGATCATCATACTCCTCTATTGGCAAGCTTAAGTTGGACACCGACATCACTTCCAGAGGGTCATTGTTATGTAAAGTGTGATTAAAGGGTCAAAGCTTAACCCTAATTGATATTCATCCATGTCAATATATAGTACATCAAGCAAACCTAATTAAGGGAAAACCGTGAGTTTAGGAAACAATCCTAAACAATAGCAACTGCTTTCCTAAACCTAATTAAGGGAAAACCGTGAGTTTAGGAAACAATCCTAAACAATGCCGTGAGTTTAGGAAACAATCCTAAACAATAGCAACTACTTTCCTAGAATATATCATAATATCTCAACACCCTCCCTCAAGTTGGAGCATGAGGTTCAAAAATGCCCAACTTGGCAAGAAGATAATCAAATTGTTTCTTTCCAAGAGCCTTTGTAAAAATATCCGCCAATTGTGTAACAGTAGGAACATATGACGGAGCAATCAAACCATCTGTTATTGCATCCCGAACAAAGTGACAATCAACCTCAATGTGTTTTGTGCGTTCATGAAATACTGGATTTTTGGCCATATGAAGGGCTGACTGGCTATCACAAAAGAGCTTGATTGCCTTTGGGTGGTGCACACCCAGGCTCAGAAGCAACCCCTTCAACCATTTGAGCTCACAAGTAACTGCTGCCATAGCTCGGTATTCTGCTTCTGCGGACGAGCGGGAAACTGTGTGTTGCTTCTTTGTCTTCCAAGAAATAGGAGATTGCCCAAGAAACACAAGCCATCCGGACAAAGAGCGTCTAGTGACTGGACATGCTGCCCAATCAGAATCACACCAACCCTGCAGGGACAGATCACTATCTGCACGTAACAAGATACCCTGACTCGGAGTACCTTTCAAATAACGAACGACTCTCAAAGCCGCCTCCCAACGCTCAATTCTAGGCTCCTGCATAAATTGAGATAATATATGAACCGAGTAGGCCAAATCTGGACGGGTCACTGCCAGATAAATGAGTCGACCTACTAATCTGTGATAGGACTCAGGATTCAACAAGAGCTCCCCATTAGCGAGTCCTAATATGTGATTTTGCTCGATCGGGAAGCCACACGGCTTGGCTCCCAGTAATCCGGCCTCTGATACAATGTCAAGTGTGTACTTGCGTTGACACAAGAACAAACCAGCCGAACTCCTGGCCACCTCGATTCCGAGGAAATACTTCAAAACACCAAGATCTTTCATCTTAAAACAATCACTGAGATAGGCTTTAAAGGTCTGAAGTGCAGCGGAATCATTCCCAGAGATATTAAGATCGTCGACATACACTAGCACATTTATTTGAACATTGCCCTTAGTGTAAGTAAAAAGAGAATAATCAGAGTAGGATTGTAAGAAACCATATCCTTTAAGAGCCATGACCAACTTGGCAAACCAACATCTCGGAGCCTGTTTCAACCCATAAAGTGATTTCCGTAACCTGCAAACCAAGTTCGGATCGGAACGCTCAAATCCTGGGGGGTAGCTTCATATACACTTCCTCCTCAAGATCTCCATGCAAAAAGGCATTGTGAACATCCATCTGATGAAGTTCCCAATTTTTCGAAGCCGCAATAGCCAAGAAAGCACGCACCATATTCATTTTGGCAACTGGAGAAAATGTCTCATGATAATCAATACCGGCTTCTTGATGATTCCCCAAAACTACTAATCTGGATTTGAGCCTTTCAATATCACCGTTTGAGAAGTACTTGGTTCTGTAAACCCACTGACTTCCCAAAGCACGCTTACCCTTTGGAAGAGGTTCAAGAGTCCACGTACCATTGTCCTCCAAAGCCCGAATCTCCTCATGCATTGACTTTTGCCAACCGACATCTTTCATAGCCTCTTTAAATGACTTAGGATCATTGCTCGAAATAATAGCTGCAATAAACTTTCGATAATGTATAGAAAAATTGTCACAATTTATATAATGTGCTATGGGATAAGGAGTACCTGAGGGATGCTGTGGAGACAGAGTGGCGGGAGATGGACTTTCAGCAACCACCGTATGAGTAACAAAATCTCGTAATAGAACCGAAGGAAATTTATCCCTCATTCTCTTTCCCATAGGAGCAGACTGCCCATTGCTTGTATTGTCAAGCCCAACAGTGGGAACAACTTCTGGCCCAGGTGAAAGAGGCGCTAAAGAAGCCTCGGTGTGGGCCGGCCCACCCTCTCTCAAGCCCAAATCTAGATCGGCATCAAAATGGGGCACCTGATCTTGGTGGGCTTGGGGTTCAGGTTGGATGAGGTTGGGATTTTGTGTTTGGGCTTGTAGGTTAGGCAAATCAGCATCATCATTGACAAAATCAGCAAAATCACTATCAATTTCAACATTTACCGTAGGCACAATGTTTTCCGGAATAATATTCACAGAACCTGGGTTACCAAACGGAAAAACATCCTCAAAAAACTTGACATCACGAGAAACAAATAATTCCTTGGTGTCCAAATCAAACAACTTCCACCCCTTCTTTCCAAACGGGTAACCCAAAAACACACATTTTCTACTTCGACTTGCAAATTTGTCACCTTTGGATTTTTTATCATGAGCAAAACTAAGACAACCAAAGGTGTGAATTGCCGCATATGAAGGAGGGGTGCCAAATAGGATTTCAAATGGTGTTTTATTATGTAACAAAGGAGAGGGAGCGCGGTTTATTAAATGAGCAATGGCAAGAACACTTTCGCCCCAGAAATAAATAGGCAAATTTGCTTGAAAGCGTAATGCCCTCCCCACATTTAAAATATGCTTGTGTTTTCTCTCAACCCTCCCATTTTGTTGCGGAGTTCCCACACAAGAAGTTTGGAATAAAATGCCAGTTGCAGAAAAATAGTCAAGTAGGCATTTAAATTCCGTACCATTATCACTTTGAACAACTTTCACTGTTTGAGAAAATTGTCGATCTACCATTGCAATAAAAGACATAAACATCCAAAAAACTTCTGTTTTATCGACCAACAAATAAATCCACACAGCTCTTGAGAAATCATCAACAATAGTTAAAAAATAACGAGCTCCACAAGAAGAGACATGTTTATAAGAGCCCCACAAATCACAATGTATTTTCTCAAAAATTCTAGTTGCCTTATTGTCACTTAAAGGAAATTTGTCTCTAGGATGCTTAGCACGAAAACATATTTCACAAGCTTTGTTTAAACTACCCTTAAGATTGCTAACTGGAGGAAGTAACTTCACTACTTTCTCTGAAGGATGTCCCATCCTTTTGTGCCACAACTCCAAAGTGGATGCTGCGTTGTGGACAAAAACATGTTGTACCGAATCACCCTCAGCTCCACCGAAGTAGTAAAGTCCATCTCGCCTAACTCCTGTTCCAATCAGCTCCCTGGTGTGGTCCTGTATAGCACACATATAAGAGTTAAATTGGACAATACAATGTAAGTCATCAGTCAATTGTGAAACCGAAAGTAAATTGCAATTGAGTTTCGGCACATAAAGAACGTTTTTAAGAGTGATGTTATGCGACAAACGAACGGAACCGGATTGGGTCACAACAACAGATTCACCACTAGGAAGGCCAACCGGACACTCAAACAACGCTATAGTATCAAATAACCAAGATAAATCACCGGTCACGTGATGAGTTGCCCCGGTGTCAATGATCCATGACTTCGTGTCAAACTTACCATTCAACCTGTCATCCGGAACTTGAGCATTACCAATTAAGCCTGCAAGAGCTTTCCATTGTCGTAAGCGAGTGGGAGTGATGAAGTCGCATGGTCGGTCTCCTGTGCCGAGAAAAAAAGGTGAATTCATCTTCCTTTTAGGTGGCAGCAATGGTGGTTGTTCATCGTCGCCGGCCATTGTTTTATTGTGTGTGCATGTTAGTGCTCTGATACCATGTAAAGTGTGATTAAAGGGTCAAAGCTTAACCCTAATTGATATTCATCCATGTCAATATATAGTACATCAAGCAAACCTAATTAAGGGAAAACCATGAGTTTAGGAAACAATCCTAAACAATAGCAACTACTTTCCTAAACCTAATTAAGGGAAAACCGTGAGTTTAGGAAACAATCCTAAACAATGCCGTGAGTTTAGGAAACAATCCTAAACAATAGCAACTACTTTCCTAGAATATATCATAATATCTTAACATGTTATCAGCATATCGTTTCCATTGCCGACTACAATTGAAAACTAGAGGTAGCATCTTCATTATCTTCCTAATCACCACCTTCATGCACAGAAGGATCACCATTATTGGGGCTTATCATCATCTTTTCTGTGGACATTGGATTGGTGCATCATCTGTACCACTTTCCTGAAGGGTTTCTGCATAGAAAAAGGAGAATAGTTCTTCATTTCCTTCATCTTTCACTAAGTATCATGCTAGTGTCTGAGTTCCCAGGTGCGCATTGTCCAGATTCAACTTTCATCACCATTACTCGGTGCATTAGTTTGCGGAGTTTCCTTCATGAGTACACCATATTGGCACCATATTTGACCGTAGTTGAACTTCCATTCTTTATCGTACCATATTAGCACCACATCTGACTGCAGCGGTACCTCCACTTTTGAGCGCATTATTCAACTGATATCTCATACCTACGCGTAGTCATCTTCATCAGCCACTTGCATCCATGCTCTAATAGCTGCATCTCTATAACAAGCATGCAGGTTAGTCGTCTTCGACTTTGCCCTTTTTTTATTTTTTATTTATTTTTTAATTTGAATTAAGATTGCAAATATAAAGTGGAAGATATAAGTAATAACTGAGTATTTTATGCCACGTTAGCATTTCTATTTTGAAAAGTCTTATTTTGAATGATGGTTGAAAAGTCAAAAAGAAAAGTGCCTGAAGAACACGTGTTAGCTTTGGATTGGTGAAATTCGGTTTATTGTGTTGGTCAATTAGGCAAGTTGAAAATTTTATGTCATGTCAAGAGTGGAAATTTCTTAGGATTTTAGTAATTGGGAATTTCCGGAAAAGAAAAGTGAAAACGAAAATGAAAAGTTAATTCATTAAAATTAATTAGAATTAATAAAAAAATGATAATAATTAATTAAATTAAATTCCTTATTAATAAAAATTGAGAAAATATTAAATTGTGTGTTTTATAAAAAAAAATGAAAAGGGATTAATTTGGTCTTGGATGAAATAGGGTTTTAAAAGAAAAATGGGAGTTAGTTATTGGGTTTTTTTTTTTTTTTTAACTTGGGTTGGGCTTGAGTGGACTGTTTAGTAAGTGAATTAAAAGGAAAAGAAATGGGCTTGAGTGGACTGTTTGGTAAGTGGATTAAAAGGAAAAGAAATGGGCTTGAGTGGAAAAGAAGGAAACAGTAGCAGATCGTGGGAGAAAGGGGGCGGCGGCACTGTGGAAAATCTCACCTCGTCGGAGCTTTGACCGGCCGTTTGGGTGGTCAAACGACCTCCGTTTCAGCTCAGATTTTGAGGGGGTGCTCTTCTCAACGAGAGGAACAATCCTACGGTGGCCAATCGTATTTTTAGTGGTTGAATTCTTAGATCTATGGTAGGGGACCCTAACCCTAAAACTTAAATTTAATGTGTTTTTCCCTTGAAAAAAATTGCAAATATCATCATTATGAGTTAAGTAGGAATTATGGGTGTTGTATGAATTTTTCTGGATTATTTGGAATTTGTTTGGGATTTTTGTAATTGCGGGAAATTGATTTTGATTGATAATTAATTATTTTGAATTGTTAAAAAATTATTAGAAGGGTTGAAAAATTCCAAAGTTAGGGTTAAATTTCAAATATAGTGATTTGTGAATTTTTGGGCATTAGTTAGAATATTTTTGGAATTTTTATGGTGGAAAGTTAGTTAATTTTGGATATTAAAAATTATTAGAAGGGTTGAAAATTTCCGAAATTAGGGTTTAATTTCAAAAATAGTGATTTGTGAATTTTTGGGCATTAGTTAGAATATTTTTGGAATTTTTATGGTAGAAAGCTAGTTAATTTCGAATATTAGAAATTACTATAATGGTTGAAAAATTCCGTAAGTGTGGTAAAATTTCAAGATTTTTGATATGCAAATTTTTGGATATTTATTTGGGATATTATCGGAAATTTTAATATGGGAAATTATTTTATTAGATTATTGGGGAATGTTGAGATTGTTGAAATTATTGAGGAACCTTGGAATTGTGGCATTCATTTGCATCATGGTTATGTGGAAAAAAATAAATAAATAAATAAAATTATGAAGATTGTGAAAAGTGTATTGATTACTACCAAAAAGTGCTATTTTGTAGACCTAATTATAATGGTTTTAAGCACCTTTGTGTAGTAATCATATTCATTTAACCCAATTAATTCATTAAGGTCCTTAGTAATTGGTTTTAACCATTTTGTGGCAAGTTTACATGTTTTTATCAGCTTATGAATCAATTCAAGCATGCCAAATGATGGAGGAGCTACTTGGACAAGTTAAAGGGAGTATTTTGGAAGTTTACAGGCTTGAATTTCAAGTGGAAGCATGAGCACAAGCAAAGAGAAGCGAAGAGGAGAATAGAGGACAGCAGATACAGTCTTCTTTCGCACTTTTGGAGTACTTCCCGAAGTCCATTTTCTACATTCTATATACCATTTCAAAGCTCAGGAAGTCAAGAATCCAATGCTTCAAACCGTGTACAATTTGGAGCTGAAATGAGGAAGATATGGCCTTCGGAAGACAACTGCATCAAATCTTGTGAAAATTTCGCAAGGTGAATTTCTCCTTGCGAAATTTCGCAAGGGGATTTTCCTCACGATGCGAAATTTTGCCATTTCGCAACGTTGCGAAATTTCGCAAGGAGGATTTAGGCATATTGCGAAAATGCCGAATTTCCTCTGTTTCTCCACGCACGCACCACCGACTTCCCATATATTTTTAGCTTGATATTTTCTTATGTAAATTCCTTTTGTAACCTTGTAATCAACCAATGAAAAGGTTGCTTTTGTAATAGCTTTTGTAATTTAGCTTGTTATTGTCTTTAAATAGAGGTGAAGAGCCTCAGACGGAAGGGGAGCTTGTAACCTGTAACCTTAGAAGTTATAAGAGCACTTTTGTTCATACGCTTCTTTTCTCATTTCTTTCTCATTTTCTTAGTAGCCAAACATCCTTGGAGGATGAAATCCCCAAGGATGAGAAGCTAAAACCTTTTAGTTTCTTGAAGTAATGGATGCCATGTGAAGCTCCCGTGTCAAGATGGAGATTTCCAAGCCATAAATGTAAGTAGTCGAGCATCATAAATGTTTTCATTCAAAGTAAAGCTTTTAATCCCTCTGACTTGCTTTGAATGGCCAATACTTGATAACCTTTTGGTCTCAGTGGATTCTTATTGTTAGATCCACTGACGTTCATTAGTTATCTCCTACGAGCCATTGTATTGCAAGTGGAGGAGATGTCCTATATCAATAAAAGAGCATTTATGAGGTTCAGCTACCCTTTTTGTAAGTTTTCAAGGACTAAAACTTAGTTGTTAAACTCATACCAGTTCGGGAAGTAAGCATCACCTTAGTTGCTTCCCCAACTCGAGGTGAAAAGTCCCAAAATCTCCATTTTTACACCATGAGTTAAGCATGGCTATCCAAAGCTTTGAGAAACTTCTTTTTCCATCTTTTAACCTATTTTCATGTTAGTTTAGTTTACAACACCTTCATCTTTTTATGTTTCAATCTTAACCTAATTTTTATTAAGAAAAGTTCACTCCATCCTCTGAACTTCACCAGTTAAAGTAAAAACCCATCCCAGTGTTCGATCCTAGAGCCACTATGCTATAGTAGCTTTGCTACTTTAGTGTAAGGACGTTAGGTATAAATTTTGTTGATACCCTTACATGCCAAGCTACCAAGAGTCGGGTTATCATGTATGAAATGGAAAAAAAATGAAATAGTGATGAGAAGTGAAAGCCCGTGTGGGGCGAATTAAGAAGGGAGAGAGATCCCTAGGGTGAAAGACCCAAAAGTTACCCCAGGAAGACTCCGAATGGGGAGTGTATTTGGGTGCGGACGCGTATCCTTCGGTGAAAGCCCGAGAACAATAGTGCATTGTATGACTGTGTGTCACACGTTCATGTGCATTCATGTGCATTCATGTAATTGTTGAATATTGTGAAATTGTGTATAATATTATATATTAAACTATATGGTTTGATTGATACTGTTGAATTGTTCCTTTTGTGTTGAAGTGTTCTTTTCGTATCCTTTGGAACTTAGTAATCCCCTTAACCCTTGGGTGTTAGGCATCCTATTGAGCAATGTGGAAATGCTCACCCCTTCCTTGTTACACTTTTTTAGATGCAGATATCTCCTGAGGATCCACAGGTGGGGCAGGGAGGACTTCCGGATGCTCTTGGAGCGGCCTAGTGGAGTGTGACATTTTCTGTTATTGTGTTTTTTTTTTTGGATTTTGGGATTTGTTTTAGTAATTATGACTTATGGATTTGTTATGAAGCTTTATTTTGATTAAGTTGTTAATTGTGAACTTTTATTTTTGGACTATAATGAATATTTTATTTAACCTTGTTGTTTAGAATAGTTTTGGGATATTGTAGTTTATGAGAATTCTAGTGGGATGTATGAAAAAAAAAAATTCCAGAGTGTTTTGGTTGACTGCCAATGTGGAATAGGAGGAACCCTT
Organism: Vitis riparia; assembly: GCF_004353265.1. Lineage (NCBI taxonomy): Eukaryota > Viridiplantae > Streptophyta > Magnoliopsida > Vitales > Vitaceae > Vitis > Vitis riparia. The sequence continues at coordinate 15,677,265 of NC_048431.1, forward strand.
AGGGTCAAACCTTTGACCTGGGGTCACGAGTCAAATTTTGGGTCGTCCAGAATTTGAGTCGTGACAATATATATTAATGGAGTTCATTTTTTTTAATTTTAAAAATAAATGAATGAGAAGTGGAGATGATAACCGTGTGTGTGGTAGAATGAATATGGTCTTCGGATTGAGTTAAAAATATGAAATAATCAATGAAGAATGTTTGTGGCTGTGATGCGTGTTTGATTTGATTGAATAAAAAGGCAAAGTTAATATGGAGAATTGACATGGCTGTGTTGTGGAGGTTGCATGGCTGAACTATTATGAGAATTTATGGAGCCTTATATGGTTGTTAATGGATGTCTTGGAAATGGAAAAAATCAGGTGAAATGGAGGAGAATAGCAACCTTAATATTGAATTTTAGAGGAGGTTTGGTGCTGAAATTTTTATGGAATCAATAGTGAAATTAGTGGCCGAAAATGCAAAAGAATATCCATGGATGTGTGATCCATGATGTGCAGCTGGTTCCTTCTCATGGGTGTGTGAAATTATTGGTTCAATTTTAAAAAAGAATTATGGCTGCACATGTGTGAATATGCATGGCTTAAGATTGAACTCGGTTCCATAATGAAAACATTTGTAGATGAAATTCAAGACTAAATTTGTGGTCGTTAGTGAAGATATGAGTGATTGAAACTCCAGGTTGAACTTGGTGTTATAATGGAGACATTGTGGATGAAAATTAAAAGATAAATGGGGCCAGCCATGGAAGTAATGGAATGTGATTTATTGAATAACAAAGAACACATGAGAAGGAAACTTTAATGACAATATTTGTTAAAAATAAAAATAAAAATAAGAAGTGAATTTGAGGATTAATTATGCAAACTGGCCATAAGAATATATTCATATTGTTAGTGGCCATGTTTAGATTAAATATAAAAATCAAGTATTTACATTGTTAGCAGTCATGTTTCGACTAACTATAAAACTCATCAAGTATTCATATTGCTAGTGTCCATGTGGAGATTGAATTAATAATATGAAGTTTAATGAGAAAATTAGTGTCTTGTTCATATATTAATGTAACAAATATTTTATGTTTGGTTTGCATTTTAAATTGATGTAAGTGAATTAATTTTCTAGCTCCAATTTTATTGTTTGCATTTTCTTCTTTATTTACTTCTCATTTTATGATTTTTTGGATGTATATATATATATATATATAATATATATAATATATAATATATATAAATAAATAAGATTAGTTTGGGTGCAGATAAACCAAGTCACACATGAGTGTTGTTAGATTTATTACTAAGTGCTCTCGATTCTCATTGCTTGATGGTTTAGAATTAATTTTTAAGCTTAATTTAGTTCTAGTTATTGTAACCTAAACACACCATTTGATATTCATATTATAATTGACTTAGGATAGATATTTTAATTTTGATTCATATGTTTATTAGTTACAATTTGTTGCTTATTTTTCATAATTCACTTTCATATTTGGCACTTGGCTATGTTCACATGTTAGGCACTTATTTAGAACACTTGAAATTCATTTTATCATGTTAAAATTCAATACACACAAGCATTTTTGTTTAATTATGTAAATTTGATATTCCTTGTGTCTCAAAGTTCTAAAATCATTTTCAATCTTTTTCTTAAGCAAATCAATCCACTAATTTCAATCTAAATATCATCTTAGGTTGTGAGAAAAATCCTATTTTCAAAAACCAAGTTACCTATTTCATTTGGTATGCATATTTTATTTTGGCTTTTAAATGAGTTTTAATTTTGATACACAGGAAAATAAGTTCATGGCTCCATATCAATAAGGTAATTCCTTACCTTGGTGAGATTATCCATGATCACTTGAGGTTAAGGAAGCATGGATAGCTTTCATAGACATTACTTGGGGAAGTGGTATTCCCCTACGTTCAATTCTTCAAAAATCATTATTCTATTTTGTTTTTATGAGACTTGCTGAACCTTTAGGATGAAAAATAAGTTTGAATTATTTAAAGCCTTCCTAAAATTTTTCTAATGAATTCATGATATTATAGAATTCTTAATTCTGTTAGTAGAACTTTGTTTGAGTCAAAAATCATTTTCCAAAAGGGAGAAACAAACCAATCTTTCAGTAGGTTTAGTTTTAACTTTGTTATGGACATTGAGAATTGTTCTACCAAATTAAATTATTAAAGGGTTTATTGCACTTTACCCCCAACCTATAGCATATTTTACACATTGCCCCGTCAAGTTCAAAATCGAGCAATGTATTCTCCATTCTTTATAATTGCATGCCATGTGCATTGTTTTTTGAGATCACACTATTTTTTTGGATGGAAAGGCAGACTCTCTGCATGATCGAGAGTAAAATGGTCATTTTCTTAATAAGTGAGGGCAAAAGGGTCATTCCAACTCTCTTCTCCCCCATCAATTGTTTCTTTCTCTATTACCTGGTGAAACCCCAAGTCGAAGCTCTCATCCTCTAAGGCGAAGCTAATGCAAGGTTGACATTGAAGAGAAGACATGAAGTTCAACGGTAATTCCTTGACTTCCAATTCTTTAATGGGTAGAAGCATGTTGGGAAAAGGGTTAGGATTTTGTTTTGTTCTTTTAGAAAATTTGGGAAAATTTTGGGAGAATAAAACTCACAAAATTGAGGGTTAGGGTTTCGTTTGATGTTTTAGAAGAGCGAGGGAAGTTTTGGGGAAATTTTAGGGCAAAGTTTGAGGGAAATTTGGGAATTTTAGGGTAAGAGAAATTATTTGGCGATTTTGCAAATTTTCATCCCACAGACAAGGAGGAACAATGGATAAGGATAAATTATGTGGGGTTTTTGGCAACAACATTGTGGGAGTGGGATTTTAGGGCTTTGAAGGGAATGAAGAATGGGGAAGGAGAGCTTCAACTTGAGGCTTCACCAATAGTAACAAGGGAAGAAATGGTCAATTGATAGGAAAGAGGAAGGCTACAGATTAAGAAAAAATGACCATTTTGCCCTCGATCATGCGAAGAGCATGTGCTTTTTGTCTAAAAAAATAACATCTTCTCTAAAAAATGCACATTGCATGCAATTATAAAGGATGGAGGGTATATTGAGGGGGTAATGTACAAAACACGCTATAAGTTGGGGGGGTAAAGTGTAATAAACCCATTATTAAATGATCTCTTTAATTTCTTTTGATATTTTTCCTATAATCTAGACTTATTGAATTCAATTTTAGATACATAAAATATTAAGAAATGGATTCTTAAATAGGAGATGTGATTTTTCATTTTTGCACCTACTACACAAGTCCTCTTTTAGAATTGAAAAATATTTTCTTAATTTTAAATAGGATATGTGTATGATCATGTCTTTTATTTATTTTTATATAAACTATATATATCAAATAAGTTATAGAAAATTTAGTAGGATTTTATCACATCTCTAAGTTAGTCCAATAAATTAGTATTTATATGTTAAAGAAAACTGCTATGTTATGAACTGATGGTGAATTTTATGAAATTTGATACTAATTGAGGCATGGTTAATCAATTTGGACTTTTGGGTTGTAATCTAAATATATAGGAGAGTTATCAATTTTCTTTTTCATGATGAAATTCCATTTCTAAATAATTTTTGGGATTTATTCTGCAAAGTCCCTTGTTTTGATCACATGGTAATTATTCTATGTAGTGTTTCTATTTTGATTTAATTTGGAATTAATTGAGATATAATTAATTAATTTGGAATTTTGAATAATGATCTAGACATGTTGACGATGTTACCCAATTTTTATTTTGATGAAATAACATTTTTAGGTATTTATTTAAGAATTATTTTTTGGATATCTTTATTTTGCCTTTTTAATGATGATTTGCATGTTTTTGGTAATTCAGTCATTCTTGAGCATGTTTATAAGTTCTTTTGATTATTGATTTTTATTTTAGATGTATCATATACATTAGTTGAATTTTCCATTAGAACAAAATCCCTCATTTGATATTTTATTTCAACTAATTCTTGTAAGTGAACACATATTGATTAATTTTGGAATTTGATAACATGATTACTATATCTTATTCCCTTGAATTCATTTCTTGTTATATTTTACTCTTTGATTTGAGATGTATCATATATATATTTGATTAGCCTATGATTTTGAATTTATTATCGTTATATGTGTATTAATTCATTTTTTATATGAAAGTGTTTTATATGCTATTAAATTACACTTAAATGTCAAGGGTGGAGACTATGGTTTTCTCTCTGGACTGAAGAGGAGAATGACAAGACATAAAAACCCTAACTCCTAAAGGGGTAGGCTTCCTACTAGGCTTAAGTGACTTAAGCCCACCATAGGCTTAGGTCATTTAATCTAACCCAAAAAGGTTGCTAATTGATTAATTAACCATACATGACCTAAACTAATCAATTAGTCCAGATCAGAGATACCACTGACTTATCCCTGTGCAACCTTGCATAATTACCAAAATTCCCTTATGCACAAAAGTGAATTAAAAACCCATCTAACCCTCATAAACCATGTCATCAAGGAATATGAGCTCAAAGTAGGGACCATTGGGACACATAGGAGTACTGGCTCCCTCATAATCAAATTTTAAAATTAACTTAACATTCTATTATAGAAAGCCAACTACACTCCAATATCCTATGTATTTTATAATGAGACATCAAGTGCTCGGGTTCATGACCTACTATCCACTGCATGCAGACTCCCTATGAACTGGTGTTTGTAATCTAACAAGGTACTGTTAGCCCAAGGTTCTCCTAATCATGTTTTGATGATAACAAACCATGGTTAAGTTACTAATTGGTTTGAATTTTAAAGAATTTCAAGTGTTAATTTGGAAATTCATCAAAGGACCTAATGAATGCAAGATCAAGACATTTAAAAGACCTTTTAATCATAGAAAACATATTTAAGATGGATGCATGGGTGTTCTTAGGATTTTCATATCATTTCATGCATCTTTGAAAACTCGGTTTATGCATTAAAGTTACTTTTCCATCAAAATTTGAGTTCTATCAATTGAACCTTAGGCAAAATGTTTCAAAATTGGCATATTATTTTACCTAAAGACCTTGCCTAAGTGCTAGAAGCAAAAAAGACTAGAAAATATAGGTTTTTGGGCTAAAAATGGTGAACCGTTTGAGGCACTGGCCAACCGGCTTAACCGGCTAAGGTACTGATCTACCAGTTACTCCTTCTTGGTTGAGGTCCGATTGAGAGATGCAAAAAACCTTTTCTCTCTTCCAGTAGCCTTTCTTTCCCGGTCGAGGGATATGCCTTCCTGGTTGAGGTCCGATCGAGGGTAACGGTCACCTACCGAACATTTAATGCTCCGACGGCTAGTGAACTGATCAACCCCTATCTTGACCAGTCGAGGCTGTTTTTTGGCTTTTTAGCTCCCAAGGTTAGAAACTGATTCATGCCTAATTGGTGTCTCAGCTGATTCGTGTCTAGCTGGTGCTCCTTGATGACGGGAGTAATCAACAAAATTTATAACCTACAACACCATGAACTAGGGTAGCAAAGAAAAAACTACTATAGCATAGTGGCTCTAGGATTGTTCACTGGGAAGGGTACTCAAACTAAAAATGATACCAATTCAAAGTGAATTGGTGCTGTTTCATTTCAAGAATAACTTAAGAAATAAAATACAAACTTTGGTTGAAAAAGGTTTGGACTTAGATTAACAACACAACAAGTGATGAAAATTACTTAAGAAGAAAAGCATTCCTTAGAGATTCAGGTATACAGGGGAGGTTCCTCATGCAATAGCATAGCTCCGGTCAGTTGGTTCAATTCCTCACATTAGAGAATTAACATAAAGTCAATTCTCTAACAGGTGTTGCACAAATGCATCCCTCAATTGGATTTCAGCTTTAATTCTCTCACTGATGCAACTTGCAATGGTTTGAGCCTCTCACTAGCCTTTACCATTCAAGGAGATCTTTAACCTTGGACTGCCTTTCACAAGCTCGCAAGAGATAACTAATGGATGTCTCCTTAGAGTCCAAAAGCTTACCAAGTGTTGGCAATTCTAGAAAATCCTACCTTTAAGTCACCTACCAGAGGCTCGCAAGGGGTAAACTAGTGCATCTCCATGGTTAGAGATCACTTGCCTTACCAAGTGTTGGCCCAGGTGACTCCAAGGCATTTTAAGTTAACTAAAAACGTAGAAACCATTCATGGGACACACTTTCTATTTATTCATAGCTGAAACCACAAAGCTTCTGATTCTTGCACTTGGAACCTTTCCCGGAAACCTTAACTCCAAGGAACTAAAAGGTTTAGTTACTCATTCTCTGGGGAAAGCTCCTCAGAGAGTGCATAACTTAGTAAATAAATAAAAAACACAATCAAAGTGAGAAGGTAAAGCAGAGCTCAAGCTTTGTATATTTCTTCCTTTGAAACTTTTACAAAAGGTTCATCACCCTCAGAACAGGCTCCTCGAGCTCTATTTAAACCAAAATTACATTTACAGCTATTACATAGATATTTTAGCCAAATTCCTAACTTAAAATCTAAGGAATCCTATAATTGGTGGCTTACAAGGAGAATTTGGGCATTTAGGCAACAAAAATCTAATGAAAAATATCTCCAGGTGTCGGTTACAAATATCGGGAAGCACTAAGGACCATTTCACAGGTGAAAAATGAGGTCTGCGAAATTTCGCAGGTGCATAAGAAGGGCTGCGAAATTTCTTGGCAGCAAAAGGCTGATTCAACACCTCTGCGGAGTTGACTTCCATCTTGTGGTGTTTGGCTTCCATCGCGGCGTGAAGCTTCAGGGGAAATCCATAGCACTGTGCAAAAGTGTTGCGAAATCACTTCGCAACAAAAGGCTGATTCCGCAGCACTTTTCCAGAATCCTTCCTTCAGCTTGGAGCAATCATCTTCTAAAGGCTGTAACTTCCTCTTTTCAGCTCCAAATTGCACACGGTTTGAAGCATTGGATTGTTGACTTCCTAAGCTTTCAAATGACATATTGTATGCATAAATTGGACATCAGGAAGTACTCCAAAAGTGGCTGCAGTGACTATCATCAAGAATGCTTCATGGCTGGATTCTCTTTGCTTTCCCTTGCATTCCAGACTTGTTTATGGCAAAAGTGCTTCAAAGCTTTGATTCTTCATACCTCTGAGCTTCCCATTGCTTTGACAAGGATTCCAAATAATTCTCCTCACTCTCATAATGCTTTGGTGATCAAAATACTAACAAAAACACCAAAACTTACACAATTTGATTAGAATTGATTGAAAGGGGCCTTAACATGCTAATTGGGTTAAAAGGCACTAACTACTACTCAAAAGTGTTTAAAAGGATTAATTACAAACTATCAAATAGCACTTTTTGAGTAGTAATCAGAAACCTATAAATTGAGAGTTCCACTTCATTTATGAGCAAAAGAACACCTGCATTTATTTGTTTACCTACTTGTTCTTGCCATAAAAGTTATCATTCTTTTCTTGGTGCATTAAATCCCCATTTGCATTTTTTTTTAGTGCACTTTTGTGATTCATCCTAGCCTTGAGTTGTATTTGAGCCATTGTTGAGCTAGGCTAAAAGATTCAAACTTATTAATTGAGTGTTAAAACCTTCAAGTGAGTAGAGACTTAAAGAGATTGTGTAATAGCCCATTAGAGTTGAAATCCAAGTGTAAAAAGTGATTAGAAGCTTGGTTGAAACTTCAAGTATAAGTGGAACCCTCACTCAATTAGGAGCTTGAGGAGAGTGGATGTAGGTAAGGAAGTGTCGAATCACTATAAATTTGAGTTTGCTTTCTATAACCTTATTTCTTTATATTTGTGCTTGTTGTGCTTAATTTTATTGTGTTTAAAAATAATTTTTTTAACTTCAATTCAACCTCCCTCCCCTCTTTTTAGGTGTTTTATCTATTTAGATTAACCCTTTATTTTCTCAGGTACTACTATCACCTATCAAGATTACCTCTCAAATTCTTGAGTTATAGATCTCACTTATTATGTGATCAAATGACATACTCTAACTCCAAGGAGCATATGTCAAATTCCACTAAAGGAATTACTATGGCCACATATTTCATGATCACATGTCTTTTGGATCACCCAAAGGGATACTCTGTTTCAATCCCATGAGATATCATGGTGCCTCTATTGAGAATACCTATTGCCAACAACCCTCATCAACAGTGACCCAATCCATAGGGATATATGATCACTTTAGGGTCTCACCCATAGGTCAAAGCCTTTTATTAATTTTGGCATAGACTTAATATCCTCTCAAGGTTGAGAGTCCATGCAGTATAGTAGTTTGGTGAATCATGACAATTGATAGTCTTGCATCATGATTCACCGTAGGTTCTGTCTAGTGTGCATCATATACACTAGTGCACTCACCATAGGAAACCCATCTCAACAGCCAAGTCAAGACATTCTTCCACTTAGGAGGTGACACACTATAGTCTCTATTGGATTGCCCAAATCCATGAACCAACTGTGGACAAGTTATCTACTTACAAGGAACCCATGACTTATATTTTTTGTGCAACTTTTAATGCACCTAAATCATGTACAATGTAAGAAATATGGGTTGAATGCTCAAATCAATGTCAATACACCAAAGAGATAGCAAGGGGATAGTTAAATTTAACTTTGTTACACCATATCTTACTTTTAGGGGCTCAATCCCAACAATATGTTCTATTCTCATGATTAATCTATCTTGCTTTGTTTGATTTCTATATCATCATACCCTTGCTTCTTGATTTGGATGAAATGCATATTATGTATCAATTCATTACTTATGAATTAACTCTCTTGTTTTACGGAAGCGCTTAGCATGCTAATAAGATACGTTATTTCCTTGCTTTGATTATTGATTTATTGAGTGTGCATGGTTTTTTGGTGTATTCCTTGATTATGTTTTCATTATTACTTTAATATATTCTTTGATTCATGGTATCCACTGATTTACAAATCAATTGTCATAGTTATATCAATTTATTTAGTAGAGACCTGTTTTAGGGCTTAGAGAGGTGGTACTTTCTATTACATTTTTGATAGGTAACCTAACCCTTGGACTTAGACCCAATTTTCAAAGACATGTTTTTCCAAAATAAGAAGTCATTTTTAGGGTTTTATTTCTTATTTTAGTTTTTCTTTTAAAAATAAACAAAAATAAGTGGTGACTCCAATATTTATAAAAATCAAATTTTCACTAAAAAGCTAGTCTTGACATCAAGTGGGAACACACGTGAAAAATATGGGTCCCCTCTCCAAGTTTGTTGAATAAATAAGTCTTTCTAAGTGTCCAACTTCTGCCTTGTGTTCTATCTCTAAAATGCTTTTGAAAATCAGTCCTAGGTCTTATGTTTTTAATTTATATTTATATCTGTGATGCATTTTAGACTTCTTAAATAAGTTTGAAGGCTTTGTCCTTGCTTAAAAATCATTCATTAAGCTTGTGAATTAATTTCGTCTTTCCATACTTGTTGTGCTAACCTGATCTAGATTTGTGAAATGTTCTTAGGAATATGGACTAGCTATTTGGTGATTTTTTTTAGGCACTTTGAGCTTTTGAATTGTATTCTAGACACCTTGAATATGTTGTATAATTTTTTGTTTCAATTTTATCTTATCTCTAACCATTTTATTTAGGTTTATCTTGTAAATGCTTGTTGTTTGCTTTATTTCTATACCTCTTGCATATCTTATCATTCAACCCCTTTTAACCTTCTTTAATCGCCTTCCCTTATAGCATGATCACCTTTTAACTATTTATTTGGATTTATTTTATAACTAAATGTTTGTTATTTTGTTCTAATCTCCACTTTGATGCTAGTTTAACCATATTTGACTCTTGATTTGAATTGTATCTATGTTGTGTATATTGGGTAGCTCTTACTTTGATATTATATCCCTTATTTTGCTTGTGAACTAACCTTTTCTTTCTATATAAGCACATTGTCTTGTTTTGGGGTATTTTTTATATACACTCTCTTCTTACCTTGACTTATTTATTTTCTTTGACATGCATGCTATGCTATGAGTATTCTTTATCTTTTGCTCTCCATCACCATTGCCTTATTGTATATTCATGTTGTTGTCTCTTAGTATCTACGATCTATTAGTCAATTGTCTTAGTTCCTCTCACTAGTTTAGTAGAAACCTCTTTAGGCTTAAAGGTGCTACCCTATGGTGCTTTCCTAATAAGTATCCTGACCAATAGATCTAGACTTTATTTTCATAGACTTTGTCTTTCCTTCTAAAAGGAGTCAATGAGGAATTTATTTCTCATTTTATGTTCATTTAAATAAATACAAAATAAGTGGTGACTCCAACTTTATTGAAAATCAGTTTTTCACAATAAAAAGTGAGTTTTGCTGTCAAGTGGGGATGCACATAAAAAATGTAAGTCCACAATCTTTAGATATAGTTAGAATGTGTGTGATACTATATATAATCTTTAGTTGTGGATTTTCCTGACCTTGCTAATACTATTTCACAATAGCCTATTTTTCTTGTAGTATCCACTAAGAATAAAATTCTTGCCTTCACCTATAATTCATGGGTTGTTTCTTTTTATTTCTTGTTAGGTGTAAAATTTATTATTTTGTATTAATTAGTATAGGGAGAACGATTATTTTGAAGCATTTAAAATTTTATATTCTATGCCTAAATTTGATTTAATCGAAATGGTTATAGGGCTCATAATAATAATAATAATAATAATAATAATAATAATAAGATCTTGGGAATTGGATCGAGTTTAACCTGATTCATGACCCATGTCCTTTGACCTTTGATCCATGTAGGATGCACATGAAATTAACTAAATGAAATAAGAGTAAGATATATGAAGAGTATTCGAATTGAGAAATCTAAATAATTCCTATGTGATCATGCACATTTATTATAGAAGTTCCTAGAGAATTCATTAGAAAAATGTTTCCAATAAAAATTGTTTATTGTTGCACATCTTTGCTTATTTTCAAAATTCATCCCACATATACATATAATTTTGAAGAATATGTGAGTGATTCATACACAACACCTCTTTCTTTTATCAATGGTTTTGTCAATTGGTTCCACAAGGAATTGAAATTCAACTTCTAGATATGTAACTTCTACTTTTGGAAACTTATAAAATTCTTCTATCAAACCCTGATCAATAGACCTACAAAATCATTCAAATTGTATATGATCAAACCCAGGTATTATAGACATTCCCTCATTTCCACCTATCCATAAAGCCATGATATGAAAGAAATTTCTTTGGAGGAATTTGAACAAAGAAGTCTTTCAAAACTACCATATGTAGCATTGATATGGGAGGTAATTAAAATAGAGGATTGGTTTCATCTGGTGATTCAAAAGAAGCCCCCTTACGCATCTAGGGGATAAATGCCTTAGCTGTTCCTCTTTCCAAGATTTAAAGTCAAACTTGTATATATACTTATTTATATATATATGCATCCATTAGAGAAATGATGTCTTAGTTGGATCTCTTAATCTATTTACAATTGTTAATTTTACTAGTAGGCAGTTCCCATATAATATATGACCCATATAACCATCATTTTACATGGAGCAAAGAGAGAACATGGAAATCACTAATAAGATGCTGGTGACATGCTGCCCACTCCTAGCATGTCCGACTCAACTCTTCTTCCTTTAAATAGTATCAAGCACTTTATCCTCGCATCTTCCAGCCTCCAGCACCATGGTTCTTCCAGCTTCAAGTGCTCTGGTGCTTCCTACTGTAGGCAATGGTGCAAAAGTAGCGGATCAAATCTATAGCGAAGCTGATGTAGACATCTTTGAAGTCGTTGAAAACCTCCAGGAGTCCAATTTCTTAGTGACGGGAGAACCCAATACCATGGTTGATAAGCAGAGCCAGCAGAAGGAAAAGCAGATTTCTGTGGATCCCATATCACTGAAGGAATTGTCAGTAAGAGATGAAAGCTCAAATTTGGTGTTGCCCCCTGCAATCACCCCTCCAAAATTAAGTTTCAGTAGTATTCACCTTCCCATTTCTCCATCACCTGTGAAACCTAAGCTTTTAAGTTTCAGCCTCCCAAACTCAGCAGCCTCATCTCCAAGATTCAGCACATCTGTACTAAAAAAGAAATGGAGAAACCAATGCCAAGCATCTCCACGTCATGTAGATGGGAGTCCGAATCACAGCAACTCTCCAGTGGCCTCACATCGAGAGAGTCAGTTGCGCAGGAGTAAATCATGTGGTGAAGGGAGAGCATGTGCACCTTCAGATGAATTTGACCTTTGGTTGAATGGAGCGAACATTGATGGAGGATATCACGACAGGTTTTACTCTGGCCTAGCTACAACTCAGACTGAAGGCAGCAAAGATGAAAGGAAGAGGGGTAAGAAGGTGGACCCTCAGGAAGATGGATTTAAATGTGGGGCGCTGTGCTTGTTCCTGCCAGGCTTTGGAAGGGGAAAGCCAGTGAGGGCGAGAAAGGAAGAAGCAGAGGTGACTAACGTGATATCAAGGACGGTTTCTCTTGAAAAGTTCGAATGCGCATCTTGGGCTTCATCGGCAATAGTAAACAGCAATATTGAAGAAGACGGAGACTCCATGAATCTGTATTTTGATCTGCCTCTAGAACTGATTCGAACTAGCGTGAATGATGCCAATTCACCGGTGGCAGCAGCTTTTGTATTCGATAAAAACACGAAAGGGGTTCTCAAGAACAGCATGGGAAGAACGGCAGGGGCCAGAAAATCACAGGAATCATCTCGCCATGTTCGGTTTTCAACATCAACCCCTACTTCGTACCCAGCCTCCCCATCTTCTTGCATTACACCTCGGCTGCGCAAGGCAAGGGAGGATTTCAATGCTTACTTGGAAGCACAGAGTTGATATAAATAATTAATGTTCGCGAAGCTTCTTTTTGTTCAATTCCTTTTATTTAATTTTGAGTAATTAATGGGTGCTACCTATTAGCAAGTGTTCCTTCATTTGAGAATTATCGTTTTTTTTTTTCCTTTTTTGGTCCCGAATCATGCTCTGTCTCGTCTCTTTCTGTGTGTTTGTCTACTTGCCGTCTGGTGTGGACACTACGATTAAGTTATGACTTTTAAAAAAATAAATAAACAAATAAAATTTTAAAAAAATATAGCGAAAGGATGTAACTAGCCCCTGCAGTATTCCTGAATTCCTTCATTTCAGGAAACCCATATGGCTTCAAGAGACGTGTGCCCCACTATCAATACTATATATTTAATTAGAAAAATGTTGCTCATACAGCTATTTTTACTACTTTGATAGGCGGCAAATTTTAATTGAATGCCAAATCTTTTTTTCAATGTTGACCACCTTTTATCATCTTCAATCACTACTTACAAGTATTTGCAATAAAAGTGGTGGCATATCACTACAAGAAAAAAGGGAAATAGTGATGTTTTAAAAACAGTCATGAAAGATATTCAATCACACTTCTCTCAAATGACATGTTCTAACTTGCCAAGAAATGTACAAAAGCTAGTTGACGCTTCCAAAAAGCATTAAATTCTTTTAGTATCATCCTTGACGCCTATAAAAAGCATCATCTTAGATCAAGCATCCTTATTTTCACCCAAATTTTATAACAAGGCATGTTCTAACTTGTCAAGAAATATACGAAAGCTACGCTTCCAAAGGCGTCATATTCTTTTAATATCATCCTTGACACCTATAAGAAGCATCATCTTAGATTGTTTCAAGCATTGTTATTTTCACCCAAATTTTATAACAAGTTGACCTTGACATTTTTTATAAGTGTCAAGAATAGAAGAAGCGTCATTATTTAACTCTTTCATAACATTGACACTCATAGAAAGCATCATCTTATGTGTTATTAATATAGACAATGACGTTTGTGAAAGCATCACGGTTTAATGTCTTGCCAATGTTGACACTTATATAAGCATCATTGTATATTTACATCAACCTTGACAATCTTTGCAAGCGTCATGGAATGAATACCTTGATTTCGACTATATTTCACGAAAAAAAACTACTATTTTTTGGTTAATTTCATTGACATGTAATCATTGTATCTTGCTATTGAAATTTTGCACATAATGGAAAAAAAAATGTAAAGAAATGGATATCATGAAAATGTACTTGGAAAATACTTCTTATACAATAAATACCAAAAATAGTTATTTTTTTTGTACTTAAACATTATATAATAAACATCATATGTGGTTCAAAACTTTAATCCACTTGTATCATAACTAACCTTAAAATTAAAAGGATTCCTTCAACTTGCTATATGCTTTCTTCTAGAGAAGTTCATAGGCATCCTTAAATGCTGAGCTTTGGTAGATGTCCACAATTATAACACATACCCCATTTAGAAATCTAGTCACAAAATATATCTTTATTTCTGGTCATTAAACTGATTGATGTTTTGACTTATTTTAACAAGTGTAACACTTATTTTACTCATAAAAAAAATATTGAGATGAACTTAAACATATAGATAACATGAACATGTCTTTGATTGACTATCTAACACTATGTTTGGTCATAAGAAAGTATTAAGGAAAGAAAAAAATATAAAGAAAAATGTTTTTCTTATTTTTGGTTTTACTATGAAAAATAATAAAAAGAATCATATATAATTAAAATTAGTTAGAAATTTATAATAAGTTATTGACTTTAAATCTATTTTTATTTTCCTTATGTTTTTTCTTTTCTTATACTTTTCCTTACTATTTTCTTTCCCTCGATCCCTTATATTTTCAAGAAACCAATTATAGCCTTAGAGAAAATATAGTCTACTCACAAGATTTTGAAAGACACCCCACCTGTTTCCCATGACATTAAGCATTACTCTTTAAAAAAACTAGGTGAATTTGTGTACTAGAGGTCATGGAAAGTTGTATCTCATAGTCCAAGATGTGCATAAATGCAAAGATTGGCTAGAAATTAAGGTCTTCATCAATATTTAACTAAAATATTATGAAAAAAAAAAAATAGGTTGATGTTAGTGCAAGCAAGAAAACTAGAAATACAAGAAATATATGCCCAAAATTGATAACTATAGGAAATCATTATAGAAAACATTAGAATTGATGATAACTTGAAAATTCTCATTCAAAGTCTCTTCTAGAACACACTATCAAGCATCAATTACTAATAGAGAAAGAAATTCAAAATAAGAGGGTCTACCTGATAGGACTTGTTAGTATGGATAGTTATAGTGCATGAGTGTAAATAATCATCAATCACAACTTCAAATTTTATTTCAACAAAATGAAGAGGCCTATGATGCTCAAATGAAAGCTTGCTAATTGAGGCTTAGACAAGTAAGGTTAAGATAATATTCAGACAATGCATTTATAAAGATGAAAAGAAAAAATTATTATACAATATATAATATAAATATGAACATGGGTACCCTATGAATTAAGTTCTTTGATTCTTTTGGGCTCTTAGAGGAAAATTTGTAGGTTTAGCTAGTATACTCGCAAGCCTCTAGCAATTAGTATGTTCATGTCTAGTGGATGTGTTGGTTCCATGTTTGCAAATTAGATCAAGATGAAAAATGATAAAATAAGAGTAAGTTAAAAGGAATTCTAATTTAATTAAGGACCAATATATATACCACCTAAATTTTGCATATCTTTGTTCCCTACAGCTTGCAAGTTGTTGAAGGCAAAATGGCAACACCACATTGGACTGTAAGATATTCAAACCATTAGACTCTAAATCTTTGTATTTGCATTTTGTTTTTCCATTTTAATCTGGAATGCCTACAAAATCAAACCAACAAAAAAAAAAAAAAGACAAATAATTTTGGGGTTTGGATATGGGTAGCGGAAGTACAATGAGTGGGAAAGTGTAGTAGAAAAATGTTGGGGTTTTACTTAAGAAAAAGGATGCTGGAGACTCATTAAATGCTTGAACCTTTTCATTGGATGCATTGAGTTAGTCAGTTCATCACATCTTTTTAGGCTCCACTTGCTATGTGGAGTTAGTTCATCATACCATGACTTCGTTTCTCACACCTCATAGTGCATAAAAATGTAATTAAGAAATTGCAAAGTGGCTAATACATGCTATCTAATTTTATATGAAATTAAGAGTGATTTAGTGATTATATCCAAGATTTTTTTACACCTTTTCAAATTTTTGTTGTTTCTTTTAAATACAAAAGAAGATATGAGTTTACACAAATTGTGTCATTTTCTTCCATACCACCGAACCTTTTCTTCCCCACTTCACCTTCAATTCCACTTCTATTTTTTTAATTAAAAAAGAAAAGAAAAAAAAAGGGTAAGAATGGAAGAAGTGTGATGTTGCCATGGGCATGCAATTGTGATAGTGGATTGCTTAAATGGGTGCACAAAGAGAATTTTCCTTGAAAAATCTTTTAACCTATATTTAATTCTTGGAAAATTTAAAAAATAATAATATATAATATATATATATATATATAAAGGAAATGAAAAAAAGAAAAAATAAATAAAAGGAAGGAAAAAGTGAAATAAAAATAAAAATAGATCTAAAATTAAATATTATTTTTACAAACTTATTGAAATTTATTTAAACTATTTTTATATTTTACATAAAGATTAAATAATTTAAAATATATAAGTTTTTAATTAATTGAAATTTTAATTTGACTTTATTTTTCATTTTTTATGATGAATCAAATATGAGAAAATTACTTTTTTATTATTATATTTTTTCTTTTATAGTAGTTTTTTTTTTTTTTTTAACTCAAATATAGTATTAAAGAAAGTTACGACATAAACCCTTTTATTTAGAAATCTTAAGTTAGTATTTATTCTAAAGAAATAAATTCACATGAATATTTGTACCTTATAAGTTTCATAATATAATAAAATTATTTATTTATTTTTTTATCTCAAATTATCCATATTAAAAGTAAAGTAAATAAATAAAATTTCTTTTGAGAATGTTGTTCTTCATATAATTTTTCTTTTTTTAAAAAAAAAGATTATTTTCATGGGGCTAAACAATATCTTAATCTCCTTCTATATGGAAAATACCGTATTCTATTTTTTATTTTATATTTTAGAAAGAATATAAACAATAAAATTAATCATTTTTAAAATTGCATTTGCAATCTTTCATTCTTTCTTCCATTTAATAACTTGACATTTCTGATTTGACATATTCTTATTTTAAAATGTTATTTTAAATCTTTGTCTTCTCTCCATTTGCATCATCAACTTATCACCCTTCTAATAAGTCAAGATTAGAAATCAAAAATAGTTTTGTTTAATATATCCAAGAAATAAACATTAATTGAAAAGGAGTCTAAAGGCAAAATATTTATAAAAGTTTACTATATTAAAAAAAAAATTACAAGAATGAATATATTTTAGACTTATAATAATATAAACTACAAGAATACATTTGTGAGGCCAATAAAGTTATCAAGATGAAAGTGGTAGAGTTAAGTAACTTACCCTAGAATGGGTGACTTGTAAAACATTGAATGCATACATTCAATTAATGAATGCAGATTGTTAAGAGCAAGCAAAGATTCACATAAATAAATTACGATTGAGAAAGACTCAAATTATGTGGTAGAAGAATGAGATAAAATTCAAAAGGATGATTTTCAAGGATATTATAATAAAAGAATTGAAGCTGTTAAGTGGCAATCTTTTTTTCTTTTTCTTTTTCTTTTTGACTTGTTTAGAGACATAGGAATGCAAAACAACATTTTCCTACATGATTACTAAAACTTGAGTTGTGATATGACATTTCCCAATACCCAACAACTTGGCCATGCTGAAATCAGAAACCTTGGAATTGAAATCATCATCAATCAATATATTGTTTGATTTAATGTCAGAATGCACCATTTTTTTACTCATACTCGTGCAAGTAAGAAAGACTACAACCAGTATATCATGTGAAATGAGGATAGCAATGCTAGAAAGGAAATAAAGTGCATAGCTCCATGAAGCCATTGCTCCAAATTGCCATTTTGACATACTCATAAACTAAACATCCTAAAATTTTAATGAAAATTAAACTAAAGCTTTTTTTTCCTTATATTAGTAACCTAGATCCTAGAATTTGGGTGATGATGCTACATGCCAAGTATTTAAGCTAACATGGAAAACAAGCAAACAAACTATTTAACTAGATCCTACAGAAAAAAAAGAGTACCTATGGTTCCTTTCAATATAGTATACAAGCAGTCGAACCCAATTCTTATGGCGCACATGGCCAATAGCTTCAGCTTTAACTCCAACTCTAAATTCTTTCTTTGCTTATCCCCTTAAGAAAATAAGTTTAGAAGTTAAATTATAGTTGACATTACCAAAGGAATAAATAAGTAACCATAACAAAGTTGTAAACACCTAATGCACTATTACAGAAACACCTACTTCAGCAAATAAGCATTATTTCACTACAAGGAAAATGTCAAAAGATGACGCTTTTTAAGTGTCAAGATAGATATAAGATTATGCTTTTTAAAAGCGTCATATATTAGACTGTCATCTTTTTAAATCGCATATGTTGACACTTTTTAGAAGCGTCATCTTCTTTGCACATCAACCATGACGCTCATAGTAAGTGTCATTATGTGAAACATTGACGCTTTATAAGTGTCATCATATGTTAATAATTTCATTCATGTCAATATTGACACTCAATGAAGCATCATTGTATAGGTAGAAGCAACACTGACACTCAATATAAGTGTCATCTTATAACTTTTTATTTGTAGGAGCAACGTTGACACTTAATAAAGCGTCATTGTATAAGTAGAAGCAACATTGACACTCAATATAAGTGTCATCTTATAACTTTTTTATTTGTAGGAGCAACATTGACACTCATAATAAGTGTCATCGTATAGCATTTTATACCTTGACACTAAAAAAAAATGCCATATTTTTTTAACATTAACCTTGACGCTTTTGAAAAGTGTCATCTTCTATTTATTCAAGTAAAGCATGACGCTTTAAAAAAGCGTCATCTTATCTCATATAAAATTTTAATAGCCCAGAAATTAAAATGTCCTAATTATGCCTTGTTTTATAATTTTCTATCAACAATTAAATTAATAATGAAAACTTAATTTAAGAATCTCCACTAACAAAAAGTATCCAATATGGTCTTCCTTTTTCACTATTACAATTTATCCATAAACATCATACATAATCAACAACTAAAACCAACAATTTTACAACTTCTTCTTCAACTTTGAATTGTTCATAACCCTCACTACATCTAGTTTTACATCATTTTTCTTCCAAGTGCAAAAGGATGGTTGTAACTCACTTTCTAGATGCTCAATCTGCAAAACAATTGAGAGGGTTACATATTTATTAGTATTAACAAATAGTTAAGAAGCAACTTTGTAAATGAAATGTGTATATGCCAATTTTTAAATTTCCAAAATATCTTACTTCCATTGCAATAAATTTCAAAATATCAAAAGAACTCAACAAACTCCAATAATTTTATTACACCAAATTTTTAAATATTTTAGAACTCTTATTCTATTTTTTTTTTAAACATAAAAAAAAAAAAAAAAAGTTTTTATCTCATTGACTATTTTGGTATGATTTTTATCTTATTTATGAAACTTCAACAATTAACATCTTCTCATTCTTCTTATAGGTTGTACAAGACATTAGATGTTTTGCATGAGAAAGAACTAAGGAATGAAAAAAAAAACAAAAAAAACTAGTAGTCTGAAAAATTATAAAATTGTAAATTAACATATTTATGTAAAATTATAAAATTGTGTTAAAATATCTATGTTCTTCTTATTGTATTAGTATATCAACATTTAATAATATGAGGATATCTATTATCTAAATATGGAACTTGCATGAAATGATCTCTAAACATGGAATTGATTCATAAAACTTACAATAACCACAACATGTTACCTCAAAATTCTTTTGATGATATATTTTGAATTGTTTGTGGGTGTCCTTCATCAAGAGCAGTAGTGACGTTGTTAATAGAATGACCTATGCCTTTTTTGTACAACCTGAAGAATATAATAAACAATTTAACAACCAATTAGTAAGAGGTACTATTTCCTTCCATAGGATTATTTGTAAGAAGTCTTAAACTAACTTCCTATTTTTTATGTAAAAGAAAATGGAAGTACAAGATATTATAGACTTTAAGCCCATTAGTATAGTAGGAGACCTTTATAAATTTAGATTAAAGAAGTTTATAAAGCTAGTAATCTTAAAGACCAAAAATGCTTTTGTAGAGAATAGATAAATTCCTAATTCATGCACATGTAATGAAACTAAAGGCTCTACGAAAATGAGCTTGGACATGTAGGAATTTTTGTAGCTATGCTATTGTAGGATTTCTCCAAATCTAACTGATAATAATTTGTAGAGGAAATATACAAAAGTTGTTACACCTACCATGTCTACTTGGCTTCACCTCTCAATATGCCAACTATACATCAATCATAATAGAGCAACCCTTAAAATGATCCATATTGAAAACACTGCCAACTAGGAGTACAAAGATATACATTAACAAATTATCATTCTGAATAAATCCATTATAAAATTAACATTAACAAAATATTGACTACATCTTTAAAAGAATATGAAGTTGTATTAGACTATAAGTTATAAGAGGTACCTTCAAACATGAGTAATGATTAACTGAGTCACTAACATAACCCAATCTGATCGAACTTCATTAATTTCCATTTCACTATATGATTTCTTCCCGCAAAACTGAATTGGAGTGACATATACAATTCACTAAGTTCAATTGACCAAAAAAAATAAAAAATGCTATAGTAAAATGACCAACCATATGAATTGAATTGAGTGCAAACCTTTGATGTTAGTTGGTTTGGATTAGCAATGATTTCCTTCATATATCTCATCACGTAATACCCACATTCCACACTACCTGGTTGTCTTGGGCACTATGGGAAAAGTATCAACAATTGCAATAAACACTAGAATGATGTTCTTACTTATTTAGCATCTTATTGATGATTGTATTAATAACCATCCATTTTCTAATTTTGTCATAAATTAAGTGGTGAAGCATATATTAATCTAAACAAATAAGTACTTACAACCACTTTCACCCAAGTTGGCTCCCTCTTTGATGTTTTCTGTTTTTCCGGTGGGTTGATTCTCATTGCCCTACAAAAAGAATTAAAAACATGTTATTTAGACACTATCAATTGTATTAAAATAGGAGAAAATATATACTTACATGTTAACTATGTCCTTAAGATCATCACATGGTTGACAGTCCATTGGATCAAGGTAATATGTAATCATTTTCTTCATCTCCAATGCCACTAACACCCAATGGAAACTAAAGTAAAGAAATGAAAATTGTAATATAGTATCCACAAATTCAAATTAACATCACAAACTAACTTACAAACACCATATTGATATTTAGGATAAAAGGTTACTCTGGGTTGTATGGAATAAGCATATATTCAGCATGCTTTGTATTCTTTAGTCGATCTGCAATAACCCTTGACCTGTTTTCCTTGCTTTCCTCTCCCATTCCAGCTTTTGAGACCAATGTTGGATTGAGAAAAACATATCGTTCGGCCTGCTTTGCATCAATCAACTTTCTATGCAAATGCCTGATTATAACCCACATGACAAGTTATCGACAATCATTATAGGTCATTAGAAAATAACCTTCTATCTCATAATCTTGTGAAAAGTCATTCAAAAATTATAAAATCCCTTACCAGATGTAGTATAAAATACAATTGGATGACACTTCTTTTGATGATATTATCATTTCCATATCTTATTTCATTATGAAGGTCTTGAAACTCTCACCAAAAACATCATCTGGGAAGTTTATAGGGTGTGTTCTTGATGTACTCAGCATGAGGCCAACCAATGTCTCAAAAATTTTCATATCTTATGGTTTTTCACCCTTGGATTTGACTTCAACTTCATTTACTTTTTGTTTCTTTGCTTTCTTAGATGCCTGTACAATCAAGAACCATGGTACAAATCAAATTAACTAGTTTATATATATATATATATTATATATATATATATATATATATATATATATATATATAAAGTCACTATAAAGTTTGGTAATTAAATTTACTTACTAAGATGGGAGTACGGATGATGACCAAATCAGTTGGCCACAAAACTTGGTAACCAATTGCAGCCCCAACAGTAGTAGTTTGTCCAGGAATAGGAATGGGAAGGGGTGCACTTGAATCATAAGGAGCATCAACAACTACTAAATAGTTGGGACCACATTCGAGTATAATTGTTCCACCTACCACTATATTTTCCTTGGTGCCAATGGCCAGCTCACATTTTCTAACCTACAAAACTCAATTCACAATAATCACTTCAATATTAGTGGGTTTATACAAAACTAACATAAATGCATTATCATCATCAATCACCGTATAGCTCCTATTACAATGATAAATGCAATTTCATTTACATTCAATTGCAACAAACTTGCATGATAACATTTCAGTCCATTGCATATAACTCAATCCATAATTTAGACATATCCTATTATATGTTGCCACATCAAAGAAGACCATATATGTTGCCACCAACATTTGAAGTCAATTCAAACAACAAAATTAAATTAAATTATTTCTCGTATTAGAGGAAACTTTGTCATCAAATTAGCTTAACTGAATAAATACCTTCTTCTGTGGTTCTATTGCTTCTGGTGGGGTCACATCTTCAACTTTACGGATCGGCTTATCCACTGCTTCTGGTAGGAGAAGTTGTTTTTGCTTCATGTTTGAACTGCTAACATCAGATTGGGGAGTAACAACTCCTACTTGAGACAGTTTTGCTAGCACTTCTACCTAAAATATTCTTTGTTCTTCTTTAGATGCTGTTATGAAATCCCTGACAGCACGATCTGCAGCACTATTGAAATATTGGCAAGGTGTGTAGTGCTTCCCTTTGGCCCTAACTCGACCACTATACTCAGGAGTACCCAATGCTTCCACAAGTATATCATTACTTCCACTACCACTTCTACCATTCTCTTGAGACTCTTTCAATAGCTTGTCCTTAAAAAATATTAATTATAAAGTTAAATTGCAAATTTGTTATTGTAAATAACTTATTATAAATATATGTAATTAAAATTGAAAAATATTCACTTACTATTTTCTCAATTACTAGTATGGTCACTTCATCAAAGGTGCCGTCCTTTTTTTCCCTTGCTTTCTTCCACAATATGCTTCGATCAATAGTTTCAGTTGATCCACTTGCAACCATCTTTCAAAATAGGACAATGTATAATATAATTATCATATAACCCTATTATGTATTATGCATAAAATAAATAAATAACAATTAATAGGCTTACACTTACCATCTCTTCCTCAAGACCGACATATCCTTTCCTACCTAGATGGTGATTATAAATGTTTCTCTTTCTTCTTTCTTTTTGAATTTCTCGATATTCCTATAAATTAAAATTTTATAATTAATGAATGTGAATAAGAGGTATGTAAAGAGTCTTAATTATACCTTAAAGTTGTCAGACAATCTATCTTTGACAAATATTGTCCAATCTTCATCCTCAATAAAAGTATATTGAATTGGTGGTCTTTTGAGGAGCTCCGGTTGGTCTTCGAAAGGAAGAATGTACTTCACTATTAGCAAGTTCTTAAAGGACCGAAAGCATTTTCGCATTGTTAACATACAATTCCTCCTGCTTTTATGATTTAATGAAAAAGCAGTCTGCACATTAATACCAAACTTTAGTAATTTCAAGAGGTTAAGAATGATAGACATTTTGCATCAAAGTGATTTAAATAAGAAATGGTTACCTCAATGCTGTCCCAAAACTTATCCTTCAACTGTTTAGGTACAACATGCCAAGTTTTATATCTTATTGGCACCATAGTGCGTGCTAACACGCCTAAGTAGCTTGTTAGATGAACTGCTGATTCTCCTATGAAAATGCCATCAAGATTGTACTTAACCGGCAACTTAACCCCCTTGCTTCTGTTTTTTATAATCATATGCTTCCGTGTCATCCCTCTGTACTTCCTTTTTATGGGTTTTTCTCCTTCCTTTGTCTCCATTCTTGTAACAAAAAAAATAAAAAATGATAAAGATTAGTTTAAATTATATTGCATATAACCTAGTCAAAGAATAATTGTAAAACATAACTTTTCAAAGAAACAAATCCATAATCATTGCACAATGAAATGCAATAGATCATGAATTCAATAGATCTTTTTAGAATTGTTCATCATATAACAAGGATAACACTTCATTTAAACTTTTTTTTGTCCCGCTTTGTTTAACATTTCATTTATTTTAAGCAACCCAAGGGCCTTTGTATAAGAAAGCTAAATTTGCAGTAGGAATTTCCTATAAGAATCAACATGGAAGGAGCACGTGGTTTCAACAAGTTCATCAAGTCCATAAGAACTTATGAAAGCTTTTGGACTATCGGTTTGTGTTACATTAAGTTTGGAAAACACAACATGCATATTGATGATAAAAAATTTCATAATTTTTTTTCTCATAAACATAACTAATTTAGTATCTTCCATGCACAATTTAGGGAAAAGGTTTTAGTAAATATGTTATTGGGAGATGTTAAAGAATGGTCAATATTTTGTGCAAAAAAATAAAGAAAGGATAAAAATTACCTATTTTGTGGCTGTTGCAACCCATTCCATGACCTTTATTCATACATTAGCATTAAAATACAGCTACATAGAGGATTTGTTCTCAATCCAAATCCCCTCACAATCGCCTCGCATACATGTTGCATCTGAGTCATCCATTACATCAAACGCTTCAATTTGTGGCAATGCCCCTATAAAGGGATGATGTTCAATCACTCATCACCCCCCAACCGACTCATTGCTAGTCCCTTAGCAATGGAGGAGATAAAAACTAAGTAAACTATAATAATATACATAAAAGGGATCATGCAAATCACTCCAAAAAATGATATGAGTGGCATGATGGACATCCATGGATCAATAAAGATGTGAAACTCAACCTATAATAAGAGTTGTCAAAGCATTCACTTGATCATAGAGTACAAAGAATGAATATTATGCAAGTTTAAGCATCAAAAGAATTTCCACTCTCAAAAGATCCAAATCAAATTCTTCCACTAAAAGCTAAGTGTTAATGTGATTAGCTTCCGAGTATAGTATGGATAACTATCATCTTCCCCCAACCTAAGTCTTTCTTTAAGCTTAGCAAAATTAACCATCTCTTGATAGGCTAGGAACGCACCTCTTATTCACAATTCTTTTCATTTACTAAACTTAACCAATTCACCCATGTAACAAGTAGAGGATCGGTGACTCCCAACCAATAAAGGCTTAGGGCACCAGGCTTTAAAGGCTTTCGCCACCCCTTCGGACCATGCTCAGGTTTCAAGGCAAGCAAAGAAGTTTATTCTATTTTTTTTATTTTTTTTCTTTTTCTTTTTCTTTTTTCTATTTTTTCAAAGACTCATTGGTCTTTATGAGGTGTCCCAACACTATTTAAGAGAGGTTAAAGGTGTCAAATTATGATTTCTCAAGCTTAGAGGGTGAGATAGTTTTACATCTTATAACCGGAATCTAATGTATGTGTGTGCGAATAGCTTAAGGTGGAAGAGATAAGTTTGCATGCAATGGGAGTTTCAACAATTCATCAACTTTTAGAAGAGCATAATACAAACTCTAAGACTCATGTAATCAAGTTGAAACTCGACTTCTCTCATTTAATTTTGAGAGTTAATCCTTAATATCCATGGAGTTTAAAGCAAAAATTTAAACAAAAAGTAGCTAATTTAACTAAGTATGATAAAAATTTAAACTAATACTTACTTCCTCATCTCTCCCCCCAACCGAGATGAACATTGTCCTCAATGTTTGAATCGAAAATAAGGAGGAAGGAAGTGGTACCTCATGCGATGTGGACTTGGAGTTGAGAAGGTTGAACCACCTGTTTCAAAATTCAAAAATTGAATGAGAGAGGAATTTATACTAAATATTTACAAAAATGATGAGTGGGCCCCACTTTGAGCAGCTGAGGACAAGGCTCAAAGGGTCCATGCCATGATGGTATACTCATATAAGTTGCAATGACATTTGAATGTAGCTTGCAGGGGTGTTAAAATTGGAGATTTTTGGCTAAAACAGGGGAAAACAAAGGAGGAGTGAATAGTGAGTGCCAAAATTGGCACAGTCACTGTTCACCTCCTTTGAAGCCCGACTGTGTATTTTCCAAGTTTTGGAAAAAATTCAAAAATGGTTTTGGTTAGGCTCTAAACAAGATTC
Organism: Vitis riparia; assembly: GCF_004353265.1. Lineage (NCBI taxonomy): Eukaryota > Viridiplantae > Streptophyta > Magnoliopsida > Vitales > Vitaceae > Vitis > Vitis riparia. The sequence goes on from NC_048431.1 coordinate 15,703,527, forward strand.
CTAAGGTGTTTGGGTAGTTTATAAATGATGAAAAACAAAATTAAATGATGGAAAATGAAAATCAAAGTGGACGGCCATGCATGGAATGGTTTTGAAATTCGATTTTTAAAAAGTTTTGGATGGATGGGATTTCTAAAATTGGGTTTGGATTTGAAAACAAAAGGTTTGGAAATGCATTCATGAATTTTTAAACTTGGAAAAACATGGAATTCAAGAAAAAGGCCTTCCCGAGAGCTTTGTTTTTAGAAATTAGCTTGAAAATCATTTCGCACCAAGATAAACAAGGTGCGAAAGTTTTCGCATTGGTAATTGAGGTGTGAAGATAGCATCCCGGGAGGCTTGGCTTTCCAAAATGTATAGAAATTCCTTTTCGCACCATGCACTATCACTGTGCGAAAAATTCGCACTGAGTGTGTTCATGGTGTGAAATTCCACTGAGAGCTTTGCTTATGCATTTTGGCTCCCCTGTTTCCTCTGTTTCACCTCCATTTCGATTTTTGCAAGCATCGTACCTGCATGAACACTTCAAAACTCATCTTAAAAACATATTAAAACTAAATTAAAGCTAAGAATTCAAACTAAAACATGCATAAATTTAAAGAAAGCATAGAATTTAAATGAAGCTGATAGCATGTACCCCAAAAAGAAGATGAACTATTTAGCTCATCCTCACTCACACACCCACGTCATGCTGAATTCCCCCTGGATCCAAACAAAATTGGCATCTTTCCCATTTGGTCCAAGGGAATTCGTTTCTCTTCTCTTCCCTGCAGAAGTGGATGCTTTAAAGGGTTCAGGTAACCCTTTATCATCTTGAACCTTATGATTTTCAATGGAAGATTGGTCCATAGAGTTGTCATAGCAATCCCCCACCAAAGTGTCGATCTTCAACACTTTCCTTGATCTTTTTGCATTGGTTCCTTGAAAGTTATGGTGGGGTTGAGGAGGAAGCTTCCTTTTCCCCCTTGCTATGTCGAGATTGGTGAGCTTCTCAATGGAGTCTTGAACTTTTTCTATCCTTAGTGATAGATCATTATAAACCTCCTCCATTCTTACATTTATTGAACTCTCCAAATTATCAATCTTTTCATTAAGATGAGAGTTGATCTTTTGTTGCTCACTTACAAAGTCCTCCATGACTTTGCTTATCTTCAAAATGGCTTGCTCCAATGAAGATGTACTCATTGATGGTTGAGGTTGAGGTTGGTTTGTAAGGTTGGGATGGTTATTCCAACTTGAGGTGTAGGAGCTTTGGTAACCGCACATGTCTCTCACAGTTGGAATGGTAGGGCACTCCCCTACCGTATGCTCATATGAATCATCTCCATTCAAAGCATACTTACTACCCCATTGGCTTTGTTGAACTTGCCTTTTCCCTAATTCAATCTGATCCCTCATGGATAGGTATGCGAATTTGTCCTTCGGTTGATGTTGAGAGCTTTGATCTTCATGTGGAATTTCCATTTCTAAAAAAAAAAATGATATTCAACTAAGGCTCTTTTCTTCAACTTGTACCAGGGTTCCCTCTTGGTCTCGAATCCAACAAGGAATGCACAAATTGAAATTAAAAAAAAAAGAAAAGAAAAGAGAATAAAAAATTTAACTAAATAAAAACTAAACTAAAAAAAAAAAAATTATAAGAAAACTCACCAAACTTGTGATGAAGATCACAAGTTACCCTTAATGGTTGCTTCACTGTGCTTGTGGCACCTTCCCTGGCAACGGCGCCATTTGATGCGACTCTTGGTAGCTTAGCTTTAAAGGCGTATCAACAAAATTTATACCTTAAATACTATTACTAAAGTAGCCAAGCTACTATAGCATAGTGGTTCTAGGATCGTTCACTGGGAAGGGTTTTCGCAAACACAAGTGATATTCAAATTAGGAAAATAGGTGATTTTCTTATGGATGTTAGCTTTAAACGAAGATGTAAATGTTTTAGAAATATTTAAACTAATTTAAGCTAACATTAAAGACTAAAATGAAAGGGTGTAAAAACAAGTTTCTCAAATTTAGGATAGCTATGCTCTGGCTCTTATGAAAATTGGAAATCTCAGGATAGGCTCCTCGCGTTGGGGTTGCAACTATGGTGATGCTTGCTTCCCGAACCGGTATGGATTTAGCAAATCAAGTTTTAATCCTTTAAAATGGCAAAACAGATGGTAGTGAATTTCATCAATGGTTATTCACCTTAGACTTCCTTTGAATGGCTCGTAAGAGATAACTAATAGTCTAAAGCTAAAAGCTTACCAAATATTGGCAACTCAAAGTCATTCCAGGTGATAAACTCACCTTTCAATGGCCATTGAAATTGGTTCTAACGGATTAATGCAAAACTTGGAATTGAAAACCTCACCTTCCAATAGCTCGTAGGAGATAACTAATTGATAGAAATCCAAAAGCTTATCAAGTATTGGCCGTTGGAAGTTGTCCAAAGGAAATAAAAACCAAACTTTGCATTAATGAACCATTAATGAAAAACGACTACCTTACCTTCCAGGTGCGAGAAATTTCCATGGGATTGCATCCAAGCCATCACATAACATCCATACTTTGAGAAACTTAAAAGGTTTTAGCCTCTCATCCTTGGGGATTTCATCCACCAAGGATGTTTGGCTACTAAGAAAATGAGAAAGAAAAGAGAAAAGAAAGCGTATGAACAAAAGTGCTCTTATAACTTATAAAGTTACAGGTTACAAGATTTGATTGTCCGAGGCTCTTCACCTCTATTTAAAGACAATAACAAGCTAAATTACAAGAGCTATTACAAAAGCAACCTTTTCATTGGTTGATTACAAGGGCAAAATAGGTATTTACAAAGCTAAAAATCAAGCAAAATATCTTGGAAGTCGGTGGTGCGTGCGTGGAGAAACAGAGGATTTCAAAGGCATTTTCGCAAGGGGAAAGATGAAGGGTCCAAATTTCGCAAGGTGAAAATCCACCTTGCGAAAATTTGGCATTTCGCAAGGTGGTTTCTTCATGGTGCGAAATTGCCAAATTTCGCACCATGAGGAAAATCCCCTTGCGAAATTTTCGCAAGGTTTGATGCAGTTGTCTTCTGAAGGCCATATCTTCCTCATTTCAGCTCCAAATCATACACGGTTTGAAGCGTTGGATTCTTAACTTCCTGAGCTTTGAAATGGTATATAGAATGTAGAAAATGGACTTCGGAAAGTGCTCCAAAAGTGCGAAAGAAGACTGCAGCTGCTGTCCTCTATTTTCTTCACTCTGTTTTCCTCTTCTCCATTGTTATTGTTTGTGCTCGTGTTTCCACTTGAAATTCAAGCCTGTAAACTTCCAAAATCCTTCCTTTAACTTGTCCAAGTAGCTCCTCCATCATTTGGCATGCTTTAATTGATTCATAAGCTGATAAAAACATGTAAACTTGCCACAAAATGGTTAAAACCAATTACTAAGGACCTTAATGAATTAATTGGGTTAAATGAATATGATTACTACTCAAAGGTGCTTAAAACCATTATAATTAGGTCTAAAAAATAGCAATTTTTGGTAGTAATCAATCGAATTGTCAACAAAGTCTTCACCTCCTTCCATATCCAAGAAATCTTTTTGAGGAGTTGACAAAACAACCGACCATCTTGGATCAAGTTGGTCTTGCACATAAAATACTTGCTTAGCTTGGGATGCCAAAATGAAAGGATCTGATTTATGAGCAATTTTGCTAAAGTCAACTAATGTAAAGCCAAGATCATCAACTTTTATGCCATTTTTATTATCAACCCAATCACACTTGAAAACCGGTATCCTAAACATGGTATAATCAAGGTCCCAAATCTCGGTAATAATGCCATAGAAACAAAGCTCACCAAACACTGGATTTTGATCCTTTGCACTTGCGATTTGCATTGTTGAAGCTACGATACTAACTCCACTATTTTGGGTAGCTCGTAAGTCATCTCGTTCCTTGGTATGGTATCGACACCCATTAATGACATATCCATGATATTTAGAGACAGAATGGCTAGGACCATGAGCTATCCACTTAAGGGTTTCAGATATAGGTTCATTATTACCAATTGTAGCTTCAATCTGTAATTATAAATAATAGTTATTATGTATGTTAAACATTAGTAAAAAGAATACTTCACATTTTAACACCATTCCAATACCTTTTTTCTCAACCAATAAGTAAAAGTCCGCAGGTGTTCATCCTGGAGCCACTTTTGTCTCTTTGATTGATGAGGATTATTCATAAGAAATTCAAAGTTAATGTCTTAAAGTTATTTTAAGTATCAGACACAAATATTAAGTGTTAGTGGTTCTTACTCAATATAAGGTTGAACAATATTTGTATTCTCTAAAACATAATGATGTGCATGTAATCACAAATTGGAATCAATTGTCACAACTTAACCTCCAGGTATTGGTGCCCCAACTTTTTGGTCAATGTTTGCACTAATAGGAATCCCAATCGCATCTACATTTGATAAATACTCTATACAAAATTCAATAGCTTCCTCTGCAATATAGCATTCAGCAATACAACCTTCAGGCCGATTACGGTTTCGTACATACCCTTTCAAAACTTTCATGAATCTTTCAAATGGGTACATCCACCTTAGGTAAACTGGTCCACAAAGTCTCACCTCTCTTACAAGATGTATAGTAAGATGAAGCATGATATCAAAGAAGGAAGGTGGAAAGTACTTCTCAAGCAAGCATAATGTCACCACCAAATCATTTTGTAACTTATCCAGTGCAGACACATCAACCACTTTGCTACACAGAGCATTGAAAAAAAAAACTCAATCTGCAAATAGCATGCCTTACATGCTTTGGCAAAAGGGATCGTAATGACATTGGCAATAACTGTTGCATTAATGTCTGATAATCATGCGATTTAAGACCATAAAGCTTCAAGTCTTCCATTGACACAAGGTTTCTCATGTTAGAGCAATAACCTTCGGGAACCTTTAATTGTGATAAAGCTTGGCAAAAAAACCTTTTTCTCCACTTTAGATAACGTATAACATGCAGGTGGGAGATAAGTTTGATTTGATTCAAACCTTGGCCCCAATTCACACCTTAAGCCCATCTCTAGCAGGTCTAGGTAAGAATTAAGTCCATCTTTCATCTTACTTGGAATGTTGAGTAAGGTACCAATGATGCTCTTCTCTATGTGCATTACATCCAAGCTATGATGAACATGTATGTATTTCCAATACTCAAGATCAAAGAATATGGACTTCTTTTTCCAACAATTTGTAGTATTGACATTCAACTTGCCTCGGGAGTTTTTATTTTTTCCCCATGAATTAGAAATGACATCAATTTTCCTTAGGATTTCCTCTCCACTCAATGGTTGCGGAGGTGAGCTAAACTCTTGTTTACCATTAAATGCCTTATTTTGTTTCCTAAAAGGATGTTTGCAAGGAAGAAATCTTCTATGACCTGTATATGAGTTCTTTTTCCCATGCTTCAATCTGTGAGAGAATGTATCTTCCCCACATATGGGACATGCAAAATATCCTTTAACTACACAACCAGATAAGTTTCCATATGCAGGAAAATCATTGATTGTCCATAGTAGAATAGCTCTTAATGTAAAGACCTCTTGCTGATGCACATCATAACATTCAACCCCTACATCCCACAACATTTTTAAGTCATCCAATAATGGTGCTAAATAAACATCAATGTCATTTCCAGGTTATCGTGGACCTGATATTAATAAAGATAGCATCATAAACTTCCTTTTCATGCACAACCAAGGAGGAAAGTTGTAAATGACCATTATAATAGGCCAACAACTATGTTTACTGCTCATTGAACTATGAGGATTTATACCATCTGCTGAAATGGCAAGTCTAAGGTTTCTAGGTTCTGAAGCAAAATCAGGCCATCTGTGATCAACTAGCTTCCATGATGGGGACTCAGATGGATGACGCATTTTACCATCAAATTCTCTTTCTTGAGCATGCCATATGAGGTCTTTTGCAATTTTTGGGGACTGAAACAATCTTCTAAATCTTGGAATAAGAGGAAAATACCACATTACTTTTGCAGGGACTCCCTTCCTCTTTTTAGTACCTGTTCCATCTAACTTCCACCTTGAAGTTCCACAAGTAGGACAAGAAGTTGCATCCTTCAACTCATTTCTATACAATATGCAATCATTGGGACATGCATGTATTTTCTCATATTCCATTCCCAATGTATTCAATGTTTTTTTTGCTTCATACATAGACAGAGGCAACTCATTGTTTAGAGGCAACATATCTCCAAGAATACTTAAAAGCTCTGAAAAGCTTTTATCATACCATCCATATCGTGCTTTCAGGTTGTATAATTTGACCAATGTAGATAACTTTGTAAAGTTTCTACAACCAGGATATAAAGGTTTTTGAGCATCTTCAAGTAATGTTTCAAACAATTTTGGGTCATTCTTACGATCATCATATGCAACTTGAACCATTTCTATTGTACTATCCACATCGTTAAATTCAACTATATGATGCCATTCTGCCCTACTAGTTGGTGGTCCACTTGGAGCAGTGTCTCCATGCCAATACCATGTATGGTAACTCTGATCAATTCCATAGAAGAATAAATGTTCTCTAATTTTTTGAGTGTGGAATATCATATTACCACACTGAAGGCATGGACATTTAATGGCATTTTTATATGTGGAATATTGTAATGCAAATGCGATAAAGCTTTCTGCCCCATCTGCATAATCCTTTGATCTCCTATCCTTTGACATCCAAGAACGATCCATTTGATGTACAAGAGATAAACACAACTCCTAGATACCACTAACAACTAAAGTTATTAATAAAATCCTATTAATAGGCTTAAAATATATAATCTACCAAATTAAAATTTCCCACATTGTCACAAAACTTAGACCAATCCAAAAAACGACAATGTGCAAGTCATCTAACAATAAGCAATATGACAAGAAACATAATTAGTATATTAGGTTATTCAATATTAGCATAAAAAATGGATCTTAGTTCATTCATGATGTTTGCTTTATTCATGAATAGGAATGAAAAGCAAGATCTAACTTTTAGTCTTCTCTTATATTATTGAATACACCAAGTTTGAAAATTTTAAAAACACATAACCACATGAGACAATGATACCATGAACTAAAACAATTAATGAATGGAACTAAGATTCGAATGAATAGAAGCAAGTGATTTATACATGATTTAGGCATTCTAACATCTCCAACATCCTTAATTAGGTGGTGGTTCCTATCCCATATAGGAATACATAATCCCTCTGTGTCAATTGCCAATATACTTAAATTCATTTTAAAGAAATTTTAGCAGCATTTCCCTATAGTTCTCCAAGTACACAAAATGGATAAGGCACAATATGTGACCTTGTCCAAATATGCACCCAGAGAACAAGAAGAAAGACTACCAAATTTTCTAAAAATTGAATTAAGAACAAGCAATTAACTTCATAGATATCATGTTTTCCTATACTGTCCAACTGGACAATTCAAACATCATTTGCAGGGAAAAGAACTTTATCACATGGAAGACAAATTTAATAGTTGTCAACTTGAAACTGGCTTAAATATACCCACATTTCACATTTTGACAACTTATTGTCTTAGTATGTAATAAGAGAAACTTCTGTCTCACAATGATACTTGAATGGGAATTCTAAGGTTTCATGCATGCATAGTTGATTAAAACTAAAACATAAATACTTATTAAAATATTACATCTAGTTATGTATTATAAATTATTCATATCAATTGCAATGGTGTGAATAGGAAAATATTGTTTGTAAGCATCACATTTTAAGCCTAAGTTCACAAACTTGGCTAAATCCATTAAAGACCCACTACATAAAGTTCATGTTAAAATTGGTTCATCTCCAACCCCCAAAATGATTTATCAAAGTTACTCATTTTTTAGAGTCTTGATTAATTAGATAATCAATATAGATACATATAATTTGTATTAATATAATATCATGATATTTTTTTCATTTTGTTTTTAGGCTTAGACTTGGGTAGATTTCCCAAGTAAGGATAAAGTAGAGCTAAGTCGCACCTTGACATGTGTTCTACTTATGTTGGGGGTGACCATTCTAGTTTGTGGTCATAAGTGGGGTGTCAAATCTCAATAGTTTATTGAATAGATGAACCAAACATGACGTTATTATTAATTAGATAACATGTTGTGTAACCCATTTAAAAATGAAGTTGAATAGCATCTTTTGTAACATAAGCAATGAAGCCTATGTCAGATTGTGAAGCTTAAATTAGTAGTAAATGTTGCACTTCGCTCGGGATGTCGGGGGTCGAGCTGCCCGGTCAACTCGCGGGGATCGAGCCACATGATTCTGCTCATAGGCAACAATTATTGAGTTCCATGACACTACATCCCTTAATAAAAATTGTTGAAAAACTTTCTATGCATTCCAAGAGTCCATATCTCGAAATGGCATTTCATCAAACAAGTTATAAGCAGTACCTACAACTCCATGGAAAGCAAGCTCCTTTCGGCATGAACCATTATACACAAATGGAACAACACCAGAACCATTTCCAAATCTTCCAGAGAACATAAGAACTAGAGAACAAAAACAGAGGAGAGACACAACTGAGCCTAAAAATAGAGGTATAATATCTTTTTATCGGAGATGCAAACCAAGAAAATAATTGATAATAAACAAAAACCACAACAGATTTACAAGCATTCACACTCAAATCCCATAAATCAATAGTGAAAAATGTGAATCCATGGGAAAACGAGAACATATGGGCTTGTACCCGACAACTCTCTCTTCTGGGTTTTTTCTTCTCCCTTCTTTTCTTTCCTCTGTTCCTCTGGTTCTTCGACCTTTCCTTCTTGCTTACCTCTTCAACCGAAGGCACCTGCCTTTGCTGCCTCTTGCCTCTCCTAACCTACGAATCTAAAAAAACCCTAGCTTTCTCTCATATCTCCATTCATTTCATTTCTCTCAATCCAACACCCAAATAATCAAATCAGTGGAACATCCATGAATGATATCTTCTTGATTTGGAGTAAGAACTTCATTTTCTCAATCGAAATTGGCTAGAGCTTGCTAGTTTAGTTAGAGACAAATTTGGTAATGAAACTTGAGTGTGGGCATCGGGTATGGAAAAGGCTTTATTACATTTATCTCTTTTTTTTTTTAATTGAAAAATGTGAGTAATTATAAAATGAATAGAAAATGACGCTTTTAAAAGCGCCAAGGTTGAGGTTCTCCTACAATGGCACTTAAAAAAGCGTCATTATTTGAAATGCATTGTACAATGACGCTTTTAAAAGTGCCAAGGTTGAGGTTCTCCTACAATGACACTTAAAAAAGCGTCATTATTTGAAATTCATTGTACAATGACGCTTAAAAAAGCGCCATTATTTAAAAACGTCATTATTTCTCCCATTAAAGCGCCAAGATAATGCAAGCGTCATTAATACCCATTTTTGAGAATAAATAATGGCACTTTATATAAGCGTCAAGAAAAAAAAGCGTCATAAGTTACATTTTTTGTAGTAGTGTTTCCCTTTCTCTACTAGCACTGCAAATAACTTCTCCACATCCCACCAATGATGGATGAGCAACATTCTTGCATGATGTTCTCTTAATGATAACTAGTTCATTGCTCTCCAAAAATCAACCCTCTACATGAATGTAAACCAGCTCAAAATCACAATGTTAAGAACATAGATTCATTTAAGTAACCAAAAAAGGTAGCAAAGGGACTTTACTTGCAATACTTGAAAGGGATTATTTTGTGATTACCTACAAAAGGTCCAAAAGGGATTTTAGAAAAATATTGACTTTGAAAAATTAAAAATTGAAAGAAAACATAATGTGTATGACAATTCTAACACTTTTTGGTACATAGTATTTTTATTTAGACTCTAAATGAGAATTAACATGGCCAAGTTTCCTTCTACCATTTTCCTTTCAAAGTTGGGGGTTTGAAATTTTCTTTAAAATTGTTGCTTACTTCTTCTTCTACTAATTTCATTGGCTATTAATAAAATTCTTCTAGGGTGAAAATACCTAAAAGCATTAGAAAAACATCAGCATACATAGATTTGAAATTCACTGGTGCTCACAAAGCCATGCTCCAACAAATATAAACTTTTTCCCAATGGCTTGTTTAAAACAATTAACAAATTTCCTAATGTTGATAAATTAATAGATAGAAAAAAAAAAAAAAAACCAACAACAATGAAACTGACATCGATTAAAATGACAAAAATTAATAGTAATAACAATAGGTAACACCTTATAGAATTGAACCTTAAACTGATCAAATAGGCCCAAAACTATTTTATGCATCTTTCCCCAAAATAACCAATCTTGCTCCAATTAAAGCCAAAAGAATCACAATATATCAATCAATAAAACCTAATATATTAATAAAGAAAAAACCTAACAATCCTGATCTTCATCCAACAATCTTATACCATAAGATAAAAATAATAAAAAGATAAGATCACCATCAACACTAAATTGACTTCCCAAAAAATGCGATTATTCTCACAAAATTGGTCCAACTACTCCCTGTTTGGTTGCTATGAAAATCAAAGAAAACATAATAAATTAGTATTACCTAGGAAGCTTAAAGTCACCATGCAATTGTAGTTTATGCAACCAATATTGACTCAATTGACATGTTTTTTCAATTGTTAAACTAAAAACAAAAGAAAAACTAAAAAATTTCCCTTTTTGTTCTAATTCAACTTTCTCAAAAACCAAACAAAGGTTTCAAGAAAGAGATAAACAACCAGAAGCTTCTAAACCACCATAGTAGGGACTGATTGAAAAACCTAACCAGTTTCAATTACTTGACTGGAAAAAACCTTGGGAGGGACCCATTGAAAATCAGATTCCTTATTTACAAGCCCATCGAATAGTAGTATTCTTCATTGTTGTTTGCATAATTCTCCATTGTTGATTATATAAATATACTATATGGATGGATGGATATGTAGTTCGTTCGATCCAATAATAGAATCAACGATTCAATCGGAAGTATCATTCCTAATGAAGACAAAAGCCGATTTTTTAGCAGGATCCTAGCGAATTCCAGTGCAATGGTTGGTATTTTTTTGGGTTTGTAGGGTTGTAAGGGTTTTATGTTAAGAGAATGAGAAATGAAAGTTATATATAGAAAGTGAGAACATGGCGCTTCTAAAAAGTGCCAAGGTTGCCTAAAAGATGAAAGTTATTCTATGACACTTTTAGAAAGTCACAAGGAAGATAAACACCATTGAATCCTTTACTAAGCATCAATATTAACCCATATTTAGCGAGTGCCAAGCTTAACCTTTTTTTTTCTCTTGAATCTTGACGTTTTTAAAAACGCTAAGGAATGAAGCGTCCTTAAATTTGTTTTTGGTAATAGTGCATACACCATCCATTTAATTAATTACCCCACCCCGCTGCATATTGTAGGGATGCAAAAATCGTCTAATATATGTATCAAAGTCAAAAGGTCAAAAAAATGAAATTTCCTTAAAAGCCTCATCTTATTTCTAGAAAATATTTGACTGCACACAAAAAAATCTATATAAATACTATGGCAATTCTCCAAGTGTAGGGTGTGGTTGCACCTTTAAAAAAATCAATGAATCAAGTCTTCAACCTCAGGGAAGGGATCTTGGAAAGCAAGTAAAGTGAAAAGATTAAGAGGTAGAAAGATGGTGATGGAAAAAAACACTTTCTTTAATTTTGCTTTGAGTAAAAAAGTAGTTAGAAAGTGGTTTTATGTAAAATAAGAATTTGTTAAAAATCTTAACTAAATTGTAACTAACAGTTGAGAAAGGGGAATTTCTAAGGTACCTTCCTTACCATGGAATGATCTTTGTTAATGATCTCTCAACCAAGATACTTGGGGGTTACCTTGGTTGGAATACCTTCAATAAAAGGATTTAAATTAACTTCATAGATATTAACCTATCAGATGGATTCCCTTATACTTAGCTCATTTTTCCTAAAGTATTTGTGATTTTAAAATTGTTGTCCTTGCTAACATAGGACTATTCCAAGTCAAAATGAATTTCTTATTAAGTGCTTGGAATATCCTATGGGGACCTTAGGTTTCAATCTCTAATTAGGTATAAAACTATGGTGGTTTCTTAAACCCAATATCCCAACCATTTCCCCAATTGTGATATTTAAGGTCATCCCAAGTTAAAATGAATTTACCATTAAGTGCTTAGGATACCTTATTGGGACCTATAATCCCCAATTGTCAAATGTTGAAATGAGGTGTTTTATATTGAATGAATAAGTTTCTCTTGATAGGTTACTTTGAATTAAAAATTTATAATTATTAATGAAATGATATATTCCAATGGAAGAATGGGAAACCCTAGGGTACCCTTTCCCTAACCTAAATAGCTATTCAATAAACACTACATTGAAATTACTTTGAAAGAATAAAATGAAAAGTAAGAAATTGAACATCAAACCTTAATCAAATCTAAAATTTCAATGATCAATCATAATGAAGAGATTCAATTATGCATTAAATAAAACTAATACAAGACAAAGGAAATAAATGAAAGTAAGAACAAGAAAATAAAGAAAACCTAACAACGAAAATGTATCAAAGATCTCCCCATCCCAAGGTTGACTCCAAGAATTAGCAAGAAAGTGCAAGAATTCCCTTTCTAGGGAAAAGATCTGAACCCCATCAATAGCTACTCATTCCTCTTTTTATATCCTTTTCCAAGCAAGCCCTAAGTACTCTCACATGAGAGTATCTCTTTTTCATGTGAAATAGGCCCAAGGGTGATAGGGAATTGGTAAGATATTAAACCTATCCCATTTCCTTGGGTTTAAACATTTAAAAAAAAAAAAAAAGGTCACTTATAGGCTGCAATCACGTGCTCCTTAAAAGAATGGGGCAACACCACTAGGAAGTGGTGTACTTATGGAGCCCTTGGTGGAACCATCTTGAGCTAAAACACCACTCATGGATTTTTTATTTATTCCTTAGGAAAACAACCTCTAAAAATTTTAAAATTTGGTTAAGTTTAAGTTTGGAAATGAAAGAATCCAACAAAATTTATTGTAACTCAATTGGACATGTATAACCCTTTTAACCACTTCAAAGCATTTTAATGGTTGGACAGAGTCAACACTTGAGAACTCCTTGCAAAATTGGTATTTTGGTTCAATTCACCTTTCATTCTCAATTTTGGGATCTCCCATGAGAATTTCAAGGTCATCATTATTTATTAAATATGTCTATAAATATAAAAAAAAAAACCCAAAGAAAATATCAGAAATTTGGATATGAAATACAATTGCTTAGTTGAAGGGTGTTTTTAATGGTAAAATCAAGCCAAAGATGTGATCATTGTCCCTATTTTTATACAAAAAATGGCATTAATCAACATCATTTGTTATTAATGCTTTCAATAACATTTTAAGAAGTGTCATCTTTAACTAATGTTAACAATGACACTTGTAGATGTTAGGACTGGGCCCCTAAAAGCAAGATATGATATAACAAAGTTAGACTTAACCATTCATTTGCTATCCTTTTGGTGTATTGATATTGATTTGAGCATTCAATCCATGTCTCTAGCATTGTACATGACTTGGGTGCATTAGGAGTTGCACAGAAGATACAAGTCATGGGTTCCTTGTAAGTAGATAAGTTATCCATAGTTGGTCATGGATTTGGGCAATCTAGTAGACTATAGTACACCACTTCCTAATTGAATATCCTATAAGAACTTGCAGGCAGTGGACCTGGAATCTATCCACCAAAAATTGTGAAATCTACCACTAAATATTCAACAATGAAAAAATGATGCATACTTTCTTTTTTTCCTTTAGGTAAATGGGTATTCCTTTTCTAGTGTCCTAAAATGTCAAAAAAGAATTACTTGCCCTTGAGTTTGCTCTCTTATTCCTTCTTTTGAACTTTCCTTATTTGTTATTGTTTTTCTTCTTGAGAGAAAAATCTAAAAAACCTTTGACTTCCATATGAACACCCTAATTCTTTAAGAATGCCCTTAGCCATCCTGAAGAAAAATGGCAAGGTCTCTAAGATCATATGAATACTGGTGTTCATAACAGTCCTAAGAATAGCTTGTCTAAGTTGACCTACTATTATCACCAAATAATCATTGCAAACTAAAAAGAGAATATCAAAGTCTCTAGTAATAGACATGTGTTGCTATTACAACACATTGTCCAAAGATCCAAGTGTTAGGCATTTGGTCTTCTAATCTATCTAATATCACTTTGATATACCACTTTTTCCTTTTGCTAGGTTAGTTCATAAGGAATAGCTCTACCTAAATTAGCTTATATGCAATTTATTACTATATCCAGAATAAAATTAGTCCAATTGATTAGTTGTTCTTAGCATATTGTGAGAAAGAGAGTGATAATAAAACTAACACGATATATATAACAAATAATATAATCAAGCATATGACATAATTGAGCATTCATGGCATTTGGTAATTAATTTAGCAAAAATGTAGTGCTCTCAAACTATATATCATTTTGCAAGGTATCCTAGTAGCATGAGAATCAAGCCTACGTGGGGCAGGTCATGACCTTATTACTAATCAGAGACCTTCTTATATTGATCTCATTGACTTAACCATAAAGATATCTAAAGGCAAGATCAACATACCTTTTATTTGGCCCATGGACTATGCAAGTGGGACTGCATGGGCTGATTCTATCACTTCGTATCCAATGTCAAGTGTATAACCATTGTCCCTAAACTATCAATGTCACTAAGTAAAGAACCCTATCGGGGGGTGGTCACTCCCACTATAGACATATTTAGTCTCGTCCATGTGAAGAGTCCATATCCCCTAATTCTTAAGACTAACCCATCGTAGGGGTGGTGATGAACTCAAATCAAGATAGGGTTGACAATGAAGGCGGTAGGCTTGCCTAAGGCCCTCTCCCACTTAATCTTTTGAGATAAATAAGAGTATTTTAAAACCATTAGTAATTTTCTTAATAAATAAATTATCTACTTTGAAATTTTCCAAAAATATTTATTTCTTAATTAGAAACCTAGTGTGATAGGAGAATACCAACATGAAAATTTTTAAATTTTCATAAGAGTAATTTTTCAAAAATAATTTTGATAAAATATTCACTCTCAAAATTTTAAAATCCATTTTCATAAAAGTCTCCTTTTGTACACAATTCCAATCAATAAATATTTCATCTAAGAATAATTCAAAGAAATTTATTTTCATCAAATTACTAAGCCTTTTAGTAATAATCTTTTAAAGATAAATTATCTTTAATGAAAATTTCTAAAATATTTATTTTCCAAATTGGAAACTCTTGTGTAATAAGGAATTTACTAATTTATCAGACTTTGAATTATCTTGAGAGCAGATTATCCAAGAAAAGAACTTTTGCTTCTCGTATTCAAAAATCCTCATAAGATTTACTTTCCTTATTCCTTACACTTTTCCAAATTGATAAATATTTCCATGGAAATATCATAATAATTTATTTCATTAAATACTACCAAAAATGGGGCCATTTATTAATTCCTTAATGAATAAAATATTTTCCATGAAAACCTCCCAAAGATGTTTTTTTCCCTTAAGGAATTAAACAATCCATTTTGAAAAGTAGTTTCAAAATATTTTATACCTCCATTAAATTACAAATAAAAATTTCGAAAGTTATTTTGGTAAACTTTCTTATCATAAATTATCTATCATGAGATTTTCCAAATCCATTATTTAATTTTAAATCGGACTCATGTGCTAAAAGAATTGCTCTCTTATTCTGTATCATTGAACTTCCAAATAGAATGGTTTCCTCCTTTCTTTGGTGGGGAGAGCTTGGAGAACCAACTATAGGTATAGTTTTCCTTCTCTCATCGAGAAATAACAGAAAAACCTCCTAAGGTTTAATAAACAAATAGTTCTAAAGAAATAGCAATTTTCTTAGGAATAACTAGTTTAAAAATATAATCTTGGAAAATATCTTCTCATAAAAATTTACTAATAGTACCAAAAAAAAAACATTTCTTTGGGTTTTAATACTTATTTTGGTAATCATTCTTAATTATAAATTATATGTCATGAATTTCCAAAATTAACTGATTTTCTCTTTAAATCAGAATCCTGTGCAAAATAGGAAAAAATACTATTTTATAAAGATTTGAAAAAACAAGAGTTGTCCTTAAAAAAAAGATTTTATTCTTAGAGATCTCAAAGATTTGAGAAGATTTTAAATAAAATTAAAATTTTTAAGAATTAATTTTTAAAAAGTAAGAAAGCTCTTAATCCTTTTTCCAACTTATCTTTTCTTTATAAAAAAATTCCTAACCATGCACATTCTAATTCAAATAAGCTTTCTAATTTTGAAAAAAAAAACATGAAAAATTATTTCTAGTTAATAATGCCAAAATATCTTAAGGCCACATATACAATTAATCAAAATCATACAATAAAAATAAAGGAATAATTAAATAGAAAATTTCTCATGGCTTTAGGGATCCTGTTGCATATTTGGTAATTAAAATTTTGATAAAATCCAAATTACCAAAAATAGTCCTACAACTAAAAATAGGGTTAGTGAAAATAGAAAACCCAAAAAGTCTAATTTACAAAAAAAAAAAAAAAAAAAAAAAAAAAAAAAAAAAAACCCCTAAGAGGAGGCCTAAAATTCATCCCTTACAACTAAAAATAATTGGACCCATATGCAATCCCGTACTAGCATGCTCCTTGGGCAACATTGCTTTGATTGGTCATATCTCTCTCGTTTCAAATCCGAATTATGATCAGTTTGAAGCATTCGGTTCCTAACTTCCTAAGCTTCAAAACATAGATGACTTGCCCTAGTAAATTTGCTAAAAGTAAACTTAATTTTAGCTCAAAATTGACATCACTATGCTGCCATGCACTTTGCACAACCTTGCTTCAATCAACCATATCTCCCTCATTTCAACTCTAATTTGTAATACCACTATAAAAATAATAATAATAAAATAAAAGAGTAGGTTTTTAGTGAAGAATGGTCACCAAAGATATCATTTTGTCACGACCATGATAACACCATGGCTATATGTGTTTATCAACTTTCCAAAAAAAATAAAAATGGAGGGAACATTTGGCGTCAATATTTTTAGTCACAGTGATTTTATCAATTGTCACTAAAGAAAGTATTTTAGTTAAAGTTATATTTGACACTACGACTATATGTATATTTGGTGGAGGGAAATTTTGGCACTAATAACTTTAGTCATAGTTATTTTATCACCCGTGACAAAAGAAGTGATGAAAGAGTATTTTAGTCACGATGATTTTGTCAATCGTGACAAAAGATGTGATGAAGGAGTGTTTTAGCCGCGTTTTTTTGTGAAATTGTGACTATACAATATTTTTTAATGACGTTTAGTCATGAATTTGATTGACCATGGCCATATGTGATCTACAGTTGTGAATTTTACATTAACCGTGACCAGAGGTTATAATAATTTATCTTAGATATTTTGAACCTATGGTGATAGGCTCACCCAACCGTGACCAAAGTTTGTTATTTATTTTAAATGATTTTTAAGATATCTATAACTATAATTTCTTAAAAGACCTTATACATACATGATTCATGCCTAATTGGTGTCTCAGCTGATGTATGTCCAGCTGGTGCTCCTTGATGGCAGGTGCAATCAACAAAATTTTTAACCTATAACACCATGAACTAGGGTAGCAAATACAAAGCTACTATAGCATAGTGGCTCTAGGATCGTTCCACTGGGAAGGGTACTCAAGTTGCAAATGATACCAATTCAAAGTGAATTGGTGCTGTTTCATTTCAAGATTAGCTTAAGAAATAAAACACAAACTTTGGTTGAAAAAGGTTTGAACTTAGATTAATAACACAACAAGTGATGAAAATAACTTAAGAAGAAAAGCATTCCTTGGAGATTCAGGTATACAGGGGAGGTTCCTCATGCAAAAGCATAGCTCCGGTCACTTGGTTCAATTCCTCACATTAGAGACTTAACACTAAGTCAATTCTCTAACAGGTGCTGCATGAATGCATCCCTCAATTGGATTTCAGCTTTAATTCTCTCACTGATGCAACTTGTAATGGTTTGAGCCTCTCACTAGCCTTTACCATTCAAGGTGATCTTTAACCTTGGATTTCCCGTCAAAAGCTCGCAGGAGGTAACTAATGGATGTCTCCTAAGAGTCCAAAAGCTTACCAAGTGTTGGCTATTCTAGAAAATCCTACCTTCAAGTCACCTACCAAAGGCTCGCAAGGGGTAAACTAGTGCATTTCCATGGGTGAAGATCACTTGCCTTACCAAGTGTTGGCCCAGGTGACTCCAAGGTGTTTTAAGTTAACTAAAAACATTAGAAACCATTCACGGGACACACTTACTCTTCATTCATAGCTGAAACCACAAAGCTTCTGATTGATGCACTTGGAACCTTTCCCGGCAACCTTAACTCCAAGGAACTAAGAGGTTTAGCTACTCATTCTCTGGGGAAAACTCCTCAGAGAGTGCATAACTTAGTGAAAATATAAAAATACGAAGTGAGAAGGTAAGGTAGTCAAGAGCTAAAGCTCTTTGTATTTCTTTCTTTTCAAACTTACAAAAGGTTCAACAACCAGAACTCCCTCAGAACAGGCTCCTCGGGCTCCCTTTTATACCAAAAATCCCAATTACAGCTATCCCATGGTATTTTGCTAAATTCCTAACTTAAAAGCTAAGGAAAACTATCATTGGTGACTTACAAGGAGAATTTAGGCATTTAGGCAACAAAAATCTAATGAAAAATATCTCCAAGAGTCGGTTACAAATATCAGGAAGCACTAAGGACCACTTCGCAGGTGAAGGATGAGGTCTGCGAAATTTCGCAGGTACTCAAGAGGGGCTGCGAAATTTCTTCATAGCAACCAGCTGCTTCAACACCTTTGCAAAGTGGACTTCCAACTTGAAGTGTTTGGCTTCCATCGCGGCGTGAAGCTTCAGGGGAACTCCATATCACTGTGCAAAAAGGCTGCGAAATCACTTCGCAACAAAAATGGTGATTTCGCAGCACTTTTCTGAAGCCTTCCTTCCTTCAGCTTGGAGCAGTTATCTTGCAACGGCTGTAGCTTCCTCATTTCAGATCCAAATTGCACACGGTTTGAGCATTGGATTGTTGACTTCCCAAGCTTTCAAATGACATATTGTATGCATAAATTGAACATCAGGAAGTACTCCAAAATTAGCCGCAGTGACTGTCATCAAGAATGCTCCATGGTTGAATCCTCTTTGCTTCCCCTTTGCATTTCCACTTTGCTTATGGCATAAGAGCTTCAAGGCTCTGATTCTTCATGCCTCTGAGCTTCCTATTGCTTGCCAATGATTCCAAATAACTCTCCTCAATCTCATAATGCTTTGGTGATCAAAATACTAACAAAAACACCAAAACTTACACAATTTGATTAGAATTGATTGCAAGGGGCCTTAACATGCTAATTGGGTTAAAAGGCACTAACTACTACTCAAAAGTGTTTAAAAGGATTAATTAGAAGCTATCAAATAGCACTTTTTGAGTAGTAATCACTCCCCCCAACCGACATATTGCTAGTCCCTTAGCAATGAAGGAGAGAAAAACAAAACAAAATTACCATAATTTACAAATCATGCTAATCACTTCCAAAAAGAAAAAAATATTTAAGTGGCATGACTGACAAACTCTCACATGGAACATTAAAGAACTGTAACTTCAAATTTCAACAAGAGAAATCAAAAACCTTGCTAAATACCACTGATCAAGGGAATGCATTATGCAAATTGAAGTTTTAAAACCATTTTCACTTCCAAAGAACCAAACTTTATTCTTCCACAAAAATCTAAGTGTAAGATGATAGCTTCCGAATATAACATGCTGAACTAATCTCTCCCCCCAACCTATCTCTTTTCAACACTTTAGCAAACTTGACCAAATTCAATAAACAGAGAACACACTTTTCTTTTTTTTTTTTTTTTTTTTTTTTTTTTTTTTTTTTTTTTTTTTAAGGCAACAGGCTTAAGGGGCATTCTTTTCTGTTTTGTCCATGTAACGGGGGTCCATCGATGACTCCCAACCAATTAAGGTTTAGGGCATCAAGCTTTAAGGATCTTTCAACCACTAACTCCTCGGATTTTGCCCCGGACTTTTTCATATACCCTTTTTGCCTACCATATGCTAACTCCACCTATTCACCCTTGTAACGAGCATTGAGGCCGGTGACTCCCAACCACTGAAGGCTTAGGGCACCAGGTTTCAAAGGTTTTCACCATATACCCTTTCAGACCTTGCTCGGGTTTCAAGGCAAGCAAACACTTTGCTTTCTTTTCTTTTTTTTCAAAGGCTCATTGGCCTTTCATATAGTGTCTCAATATCATTAAAATGAGGTCAAAGGTACCAAGTCCCAAAATTTTCTAAGTCAAGGGGGAAATAGTTTCTCATTTTATAAAAGGAATCTATTGTGCACAGTATGTGGATAGCTTAAAGTGGAAGGACTAAATTTGATTTCAATAGAAGTTTCAACAATTGAACCACTTTAGCAAGCATAATCCAAACTCTAAGTTAGATGAAAAGCAAAAGTTCAGTTTCTCCTATTTTAATTCGAAAATTTTTCCTCAAAATCCATGGAGATTATAGTAACAAGCAAAAAACTACAACTACTTTACTAAACAAGGCTAAACAAATCAAAATAACTTAGCATATACTTCCTTCAACTTAGCAAACTTCCTTCCTCATTTCACCCCCCCCCCCCCAACCGAGCTGAGCATTGTCCCCAATGTGATATGGGTGATCAAAAATAAAGGGAGGAAGTGGTACCTCCTGATCGATTTCAATTTCGAATATTGAATGGAGAAACCACATGTTTCAAAAAGAATAAACAATGTGAGCAAAGGGAGAAAGAGTAAATTGATGCTAAGTATTAACAACAAAAATTAGATTTTGTATTACTTTACTCATTTGTGAACAACTATAAAAAGGGAGTAATACAACAATCCAAAGAATCTCCACAAATATATTATCAAAATGTAGGAGATTTCACAAAAGACTAACCAAAACAAAATACACAAAAAGATAATATATTAAAGATATAGAAATGTTCAGAGGAAAGAAATGCTAAAGCTGATAGCCTATGAAGATGGCTCTGCTGAAGCTGGAGCTGCTGACTGATGAGGGGCATTTGGCTCTGTGGTGGTAGGAGTGGCCTCCTCCTCAGCTGATGAGAGGCCAAGATGCTGCTGAAGCTGCCTCAGAATGAAGTATGGTGAGCCTGAGTAGCCATCATCTGCTGCTGGTGGGATCTCAAAGCTGCCATCTCTTGAGCAAGTCTGCTCTGAGAGGCTGTCAATGTCTTCAATGCCTGGCATAGATCCCTATACTCAGAGATAGGGATGGCCATCCTAGGCTCGGCTGATGTGGAAGGCTGTGCTGAAGCAGGGGCTGCTGGAGGAACTGGAGATGCACTGGCCATGGAGGGAGAGGCTGCAGGCATACCCTCAGGTATGAGGCGTGGGGATACTCTCCTGGCAGGTAGAGCCTGAACTGGTTGTGGAAGTTCTTGTTGCTCCACTTTGTAAGCTGTCATGTTGCTCCACTTTTCAAAAGTAAAAACCTCTCTACAGATCCTCTTTTGCTCCTGCTGAGGCTCTGCTGGGTATCCCAAGTGCTCAAGGATTTGGCACAACAGTCGTGGGAAGAGAAGGGGGATGGAATCAGCCCTTTGCAATTTTTTTCTATGCACCTTCTCTTCGAAATAAAGAAGGGCTGCCAGGATCAGGTGGTGAGGGCCAAAATAATAGCCCTCAGACATTTTAAACAGGGCCTCCAACATAATTCCCCTTCTCTGAGTCCAATGTTGGAGGGGATAGATACTATGCCTCAACAGGGCATCAATAAGGAACATCTTTGGGGGTAGTTCCCCCCTCAGCAAATACGGGTTTCTGGATGCTCCTCCAGACAAAACATGCACCATCTCCAGCTGAGATGGATTGGCCCAAGCTCTGAAGTCATCGAAATGACTGGGCTCATATGGAATGCCCAAAGCTTCAGCTATTTGCCGAGCCCCCAAGATACCATGTCTACCATCAATAACAAAATGAATTGAGGTAGGATCCCTGACCTGTCGAGTAGTCATGGATTGATAGAAGTCCATTGCTATTCTGGGGTAGAAGAAGTCTCGCGGGGTCAGAAATTGCTCCATTCGGTATCTTCGCAGCAATTGGAATGTTTCCTCAAGCTCCGGGCGCAGCTGGAAAGCAGCTATGTCAAAGCATAGCTCCGAATGGAATGGCCGGTCTCGGCAATCCAAATTGCCTTCAATTGGAGGCTGAGCTAGAATTGGCCGCCTAATCACCGCTTCCGGAGCTGGTTCGGATGGAATTTGAGGCACAGCAGGCGGCGGCTGGATCGCTGGAAGCTTCGCAGGCGGTGCCGGAGATGGCACCGGAGATGGAATTGGAGACGGGGCAGGAGACGCAGCAGGCGACAACACAGGGGAAGAAACAGGGGATGGAACAGGGGATTGACCTGTTAAATCGATAGGCTCCGAGCTTTGTACCCTAGCTCGCTTTTGGAGGGGCCGGCCCCCTGACCTGGTAAGGTAGCGCCTCGCCGGAGGAGTTTGCAATGGCGGTTTGGCCTGCTTCTTCTTTGGCGAGGGCTTTGCCGGCGGCGGCACGGTTTCTGGCCGCGGCGGCTCAGAACTCGAAGCTTGCAGTGGCATTTCGCGCGGCGTTCGCTTTCGGGTGGAAGGGGATGAAGACTTCGCGCCCCTGGTTCGTGCCATTGCGAGGTGACGAGGGTTAAGACGGCGGCGATGAACGGAGGAGGCGATTGGAGCTGCTAACGGCGTCGGACTATGGAGAGGAGACGAACGGTCTGTCGCTGCGATTTTTGCCCTTTTCTGAAATGGATTCGCAGCCCAAATGACCGGTATTTATAACGGTTATAAGAATATGAAAGGTCATTTGGGGTTTCGCAGAAGAAAAACGGCTCCGCAGCAAATTTGGGCGCTTCGGATTCAAAAATCGCTTTCGCAGCTCACTTCGCAGCTGCGAAATTGAAGTCACTGTGCTGCGGAATGGCGCTCGTGTGCCAAACACCTGTTTCGCAATTGCGGAACATCCTTCGCAAGAGAGAAATCGCTGAGAAAGTGCTGCGGAATGGCGTTTTTTTAAGCCTTAGTGGTTCGCAGAGCACTTCGCAGCTGCGAAATTGGGGTTCCTGTGCTGCGAAGTGGCACTCGTGTGCCAAAAGGTCGTTTCGCAGCTGCGAAAACTTTCGCAGAGGGCTCAAAAGCGTTGCGAAATGGTTTCGCAACAAAAAACCATTTTCGCAGAGAAATCCTCTTTGGCTGCGAAATCTCGCAGAGCTCTTATTCTCCCCTGTTTTTGCTCTGTTTCAGCTCTGTTTCGGCTCCAATTTCTTCCCGATTTTTTTCTTTGCAATTTCTCCCATCTGAAATCATTCAAACAGATGAAATTACACAAAAACATACAATTTAAGATCAAAAACTAAGATCAAAAGTAGAAATATTACTTTAAAATTTACAAAATTTACAAAAATTTTGGACTTTGGTAAAACCAAGTCCAGCAAACCCTTCTTTGTTTAGGCTTTTTGAGGCTCAAGGAGGTTAATCTCCTCCTTGTCTGATTTGAACAGCTCCATATATGGCTTGAGACGATATCCATTAACTTTAAAGGTTTCCTTGCCATCAGAATTCAATAATTCCACTACTCCATGATTGAGTACTTGATGGATAATGAATGGTCCAATCCACCTGGACTTAAGCTTTCCAGGAAAAATATGGAGTCTTGTGTCATAGAGTAAAACTCTTTGGCCTTTTTGAAATTCCTTGGTAGAAATCAGTTGGTCATGCCACTTTTTCATCCTTTGTTTTGCAACTTTGGAGTTGATATAAGCATCATTTCTCAATTCCTCCATCTCATTAAGGTCTAAGCACCTTTTTGCCCCAGCCCTTATCAAATCCATATTCAGCTTTTTGATTGCCCACCAAGCTTTGTATTCAACTTCTACAGGGAGATGACAAGCTTTACCATAGACAAGACGATAAGGGGACATGCCAAGAATAGTCTTATAAGCTGTTCTATAGGCCCATAATGAGTCATGAAGCTTAACAGACCAATCCTTCCTGCTTGTACTCACCACTTTCATCAGTATGTTCTTTATCTCCCTGTTTGCTAGCTCAACTTGGCCAGAAGTCTGGGGATGATAAGGTGTAGCTACCTTATGCTTCACTCCATACTTGGCTAACAAACTTTCAAAAGGCTTATTGCAAAAATGAGAACCTCCATCACTGATTATAGCTTTTGGCACCCCAAATCTTGCAAAAATGTTCTCTTTCAAAAACTTGAGAACCACTTTATGATCATTCTGCTTACAGGGGACTGCCTCAACCCACTTAGAAACATAATCTACCCCCACCAAGATGTAAGAATTACCAAAAGACATTGGAAAAGGTCCCATAAAGTCAATACCCCACACATCAAATAATTCAACTATCAGTATAGGGTTCATGGGCATTTGATTTCTTTTTGTCAACTTGCCAAGCCTTTGGCATCTATCACAATTTCTACACATGATGTGGGCATCTTTGAACAAAGATGGCCAAGTAAAGCCTGATTGCAACACCTTCATAGCTGTTTTCTGAGAGGCAAAGTGACCTCCACATGCATTCTCATGACAATGGATTAGAATTCCTTGTTGCTCTTCCTCAGGCACACACTTCCTTATAATCTGATCTGCACAATATTTAAAAAGGAAAGGCTCTTCCCAATAATAAGTATGGATTTTTGCAAAGAAGTGCTTCCTGTCTTGTGCATTCCACTCACTTGGAACTTCACCAGTGACTAAATAATTAGCCATATGAGCATACCAAGGAGTTTTGACTAGGAACATAAGTGATTCCTCAGGAAAATCATCATTAATAGGCAAGGAATGAGAATTATGTGCTATAGCTAACCTTGAGAGGTGGTCAGCTACCACATTCTCAACTCCTTTCTTATCTTTGATTTGAAGATCGAATTCTTGTAACAAAAGAATCCATCTTATCAACCTTGCTTTTGCATCTTGCTTTGTCAATAGATACTTCAAGGCTGAATGGTCAGTAAAAACAATGATGAAAGACCCTACCAAATAAGCACGAAATTTGTCCAAGGCAAATACCACAGCTAACAATTCTTTTTCTGTAGTTGTGTAATTCCTTTGGGCTTCATTCAATGTTTTGCTTGCATAGTAGATCACATATGGCTTCCCATCTTCTCTTTGACCAAGCACAGCTCCTATAGCAAAGTCACTGGCATCACACATTAGTTCAAAAGGTAATTGCCAGTTAGGGGCCCTCACTATTGGAGTTGTTGTCAAAAATTTCTTCAGTTGATCAAAGCTATCTTGACATCTTTCATCCCATACAAACTTAGCATCCTTAGCTAAAAGCTCGCAAAGAGGTTTGGAAAGCTTTGAAAAGTCTTTTATAAACCTCCTATAAAAACCTGCATGGCCAAGGAACTGCCTTACTCCTTTTACAGTTGTTGGGGATGGCAATTTGGAAATAAGCTCCACCTTTGCTTTATCAACTTCAATGCCCTTTTCAGATATGATATGACCAAGGACAATTCCTTGCTGTACCATGAAATGGCATTTTTCCCAATTAAGCACCAAGTCTTTTTCAATGCATCTGTGAAGAACTGCTTCCAAATTGACTAAACACTCCTCAAATGTACCTCCATATACGGTGATGTCATCCATGAAAACCTCCATAATTCGCTCCACCATATCACTGAAGATACTCAACATACATCTTTGGAAAGTAGCAGGTGCATTACATAAACCAAAAGGCATTCTCCTATAAGCATAGGTTCCAAATGGACATGTAAAAGTAGTCTTTTCCTGATCTTCCACAGCAATTTCAATCTGAAAATACCCTGAATACCCATCCAAAAAACAATAGAAAGGGTGGCCAGAGACTCTCTCCAAAACTTGATCAATAAATGGCAATGGAAAATGATCTTTTCTGGTTACTGCATTCAACTTTCTATAATCAATACACACCCTCCACCCTGAAGTGAGACGTGTAGTGATTTCTTCCCCCTCTTCATTCTGAACTACAGTGATCCCTGACTTCTTTGGTACCACTTGAGTAGGACTCACCCAAGAGCTGTCAGATATAGGGTAGATAATACCTGCTTGAAGTAGCTTCAGCACCTCAGCTCGCACAACCTCTTGTAAATGAGGATTCAATCTTCTTTGAAATTGACGAATTGGCTTAGCTTCCTCCTCCATATATATATGATGTGTGCAAACTAAAGGACTAATGCCTTTCAAATCAGATATTTGCCATCCTATTGCTTTCTTACACTTCTTGAGAACTTCCATTAAACACTTCTCTTGATGATTGGTCAGAGATGAAGATATTACAACAGGGCATTGGTTATCTTCTTCAAGATATGTGTATTTCAGCTCCACAGGTAGAGGCTTCAAATTGAGTTTTGGGATTTCTTTTTCAGCATCTGCTCCCTCTTCTTTATTGAACAAGGGTAGAATTTCTTCTATCCTCCTCCAACTTTGTAAAGTAGCAAGCTCCTTAGGAAGTTCAGACAAACCTTCCTCACAATCCTCAAAACTTTCATTCAGCTTGTCTTGTACATTCTGATTACAGTGCTCCTCAACCAGAGTATCAATAATACACACTTCTTCTGGACCTTCTTCTTCTTCCGGAATGATTTGCTTTTTAGACATATAAAAGATATTGAGATCAAGTGTCATATTACCAAAAGTGAGTTGCATGAGCCCATTCCTACAGTTGATGATTGCATTTGAGGTAGCTAGGAATGGCCTTCCCAGGATGATAGGAACTAAATTAGCTTCCTTAACAGTAGGATCCGTATCAAGAACAATAAAATCCACTGGATAGTAGAAATTATCAACTTGAACCAAGACATCCTCAATTACTCCTCTGGGAATTTTTACTGACCTATCTGCTAGAGATAGAGTAATTGCTGTTGGCTTCAACTCACCAAGCCCCAATTGCTTATAGACAGTATATGGAAGCAAATTCACACTTGCTCCCAAGTCCAATAAAGCTTTTTCCACTACTTTCCTCCAATCATGACTGAAATGGTAGGACTTCCCGGATCTTTGTACTTCAAAGGAGATTTACACTGTAAGATTGCACTTACTTGCTCAGTCAAGAAGGCTTTCTTATTTACAGTCAACCCTCTTTTGATAGTACACAAGTCCTTTAGGAATTTTGCATATGTTGGGACTTGCTTAATCATATCCAACAGTGGGATATTGACTTTAACTTGTCTCAATACTTCAAGAATTTCAGCTGCATTTCTAACCCCCTTCTTCCCATGCAATGCTTGAGGAAAAGGTGGAGAAGTTGATTTCTTCAGCTTTCTTCCTTCAGAAGTTCCTTCTCTGGATTTGCATTCATTGTTGACTCAGAGTCCTCTCTCTTATCACTGATCTCTCCTTCTTTGTCTTTCATTTCCTCCTCCTTCTTTGTCTCTTCTTCTTCAACAGGTGGCTTAGGTGGTGGCTGCTCAATTTTCTTACCACTCCTCAGAGTGATCAAGGCTTTGACATCTTTCATCTGTGATGATTCCCCCTCATGGCTTTCCACTTCTTGGACACCCTTGGGGTTTTGGTGGGGTTGGGAAGGAAATCTTCCCTTTTCTTGCACTGTATTCAAATTTGTGAGCCTTGATATTGAGTACTGGAGATTATCAAATCTTTGAGTCATATCATTTTGCATTCCATCCATCCTTTTGTTCAGAATATTCTCTACTCTGTCAATTCTTTGATTAAGCTGATTATTGATGGCTTTTTGTTCTCCAACAAAGTCTCCCACTACCTTGCTGAGATTCAAAATGGCTTGTTCAAGACTTGAAGATTGCTGAGATGGTTGATCCGGCTGTTGGTACTGAGGTACTCTAGGCTTCCATGAAAAATTTGGATGATTCCTCCAACTTGAGTTGTAAGTATTTCCATAGGGTGCATTGTTATTGGGCTTGAACTGTCCAACAACATTTGCTTGCTCTCCAAACATTTCCCTTTCAGCTGAAACTATAGGGCATTCCTCCACCAAGTGTTCATAGGATTGACACTTAGGACAAAGCTTCACTTGCACTGGTGATTCAGCAACAGCTTGCACTTCATGCATTTTTTTCAGTTCCAGCTCCTCCAATCTTCTTGTCACAGCTGCAAACTTTGCTTTTGTATCATCCTCTTCTTTCAAAGCATACATCCCAGCCTTAGCATTGAAAACATTCAGTTGAGACTTCATCTTTCCCACTTCTCCTTTGGTTGGCTCATCCCATCCCCTTGAAACTTCAGCTACATAATTCAAGAAATCCATAGCTTCCTCCGGATTTTTGCTCATGAAATCTCCTCCACACATTGTCTCCAGGAGTTGCTTCATTGAGGATGACATCCCATCATAAAAATAGCTCACCAATAGCCAAGTATCAAAGCCATGGTGAGGACATGCATTTATGGCTTCCATATATCTTTCCCAACACTCATAGAATTTCTCATTCTCCTTAGCTGAGAAATTTGAAATTTGCCTTTTCAAGCCATTTGTTCTATGAGTGGGAAAAAATTTCTTAAGGAATTCAGCTTGTAAGTCAGTCCAAGTACGGATACTCCTTGGCCTTAAAGAATTAAGCCAAATTTTGGCTTTGTCCTTTAAAGTAAAAGGAAATAACTTAAGCCTCATCAAATCAATTGAAGCTCCTCCCTCTTGGAATGTATTACAAACTTCCTCAAATTCCTTAATATGTGCATAGGGATTCTCACTTTCCATTCCATGGAAAGTTGGTAGAAGTGGAACAATATATGGTCTGATCACTAGCTGCTCTGTAGGAGGTATTATACATGATGGTGCACTCATACGAGGTGGATGCATACGGTCCCTCATTGATCTAAATTCATTGAGATTGTCTTGACGAACTTGGTGACTATGCTGATCTTCAGGGTAGTTTCCATGATATTCAAGCTCAATTCCAATTCCTCAGTATGAGGTGATTCAATTCTAACAAGCCTTCCTCTACTGCCACGTATCCACTTTGGCATACACAACTAGTATCTATTTGAAACTAAAATGAAAATACAGGACAACAAAAGAAAACAGGGCTACAAAGACAAAATAAAACTAAGCTGAATTTAAAAGCTAAATTTAAATTATGAGTTAGTAAAACGAAAATAATGAGAATTAATAAAGCTAAAGAAACTTTACCACACTTGTGATGAAAATCACAAGTACACTGAAATAGTATCACTGATTCTTGACACCTTCCCCGGCAACGGCGCCATTTGATTCATGCCTAATTGGTGTCTCAGCTGATGTATGTCCAGCTGGTGCTCCTTGATGGCAGGTGCAATCAACAAAATTTTTAACCTATAACACCATGAACTAGGGTAGCAAATACAAAGCTACTATAGCATAGTGGCTCTAGGATCGTTCCACTGGGAAGGGTACTCAAGTTGAAAATGATACCAATTCAAAGTGAATTGGTGCTGTTTCATTTCAAGATTAGCTTAAGAAATAAAACACAAACTTTGGTTGAAAAAGGTTTGGACTTAGATTAACAACACAACAAGTGATGAAAATAACTTAAGAAGAAAAGCATTCCTTGGAGATTCAGGTATACAGGGGAGGTTCCTCATGCAAAAGCATAGCTCCGGTCACTTGGTTCAATTCCTCACATTAGAGACTTAACACTAAGTCAATTCTCTAACAGGTGCTGCATAAATGCATCCCTCAATTGGATTTCAGCTTTAATTCTCTCACTGATGCAACTTGCAATGGTTTGAGCCTCTCACTAGCCTTTACCATTCAAGGTGATCTTTAACCTTGGATTACCCGTCAAAAGCTCGCAAGAGGTAACTAATGGATGTCTCCTAAGAGTCCAAAAGCTTACCAAGTGTTGGCTATTCTAGAAAATCCTACCTTCAAGTCACCTACCAAAGGCTCGCAAGGGGTAAACTAGTGCATCTCCATGGGTGAAGATCACTTGCCTTACCAAGTGTTGGCCCAGGTGACTCCAAGGTGTTTTAAGTTAACTAAAAACATTAGAAACCATTCACGGGACACACTTACTCTTCATTCATAGCTGAAACCACAAAGCTTCTGATTGATGCACTTGGAACCTTTCCCGGCAACCTTAACTCCAAGGAACTAAGAGGTTTAGCTACTCATTCTCTGGGGAAAACTCCTCAGAGAGTGCATAACTTAGTGAAAATATAAAAATACGAAGTGAGAAGGTAAGGTAGTCAAGAGCTAAAGCTCTTTGTATTTCTTTCTTTTCAAACTTACAAAAGGTTCAACAACCAGAACCCCTCAGAACAGGCTCCTCGGGCTCCCTTTTATACCAAAAATCCAATTACAGCTATCCCATGGTATTTTGCTAAATTCCTAACTTAAAAGCTAAGGAAACTATCATTGGTGACTTACAAGGAGAATTTAGGCATTTAGGCAACAAAAATCTAATGAAAAATATCTCCAAGAGTCGGTTACAAATATCAGGAAGCACTAAGGACCACTTCGCAGGTGAAAGATGAGGTCTGCGAAATTTCGCAGGTGCACAAGAGGGCTGCGAAATTTCTTCATAGCAACCAGCTGCTTCAACACCTTTGCAAAGTGGACTTCCAACTTGAGTGTTTGGCTTCCATCGCGGCGTGAAGCTTCAGGGGAACTCCATAGCACTGTGCAAAAAGGCTGCGAAATCACTTCGCAACAAAAATGGTGATTTCGCAGCACTTTTCTGAAGCCTTCCTTCCTTCAGCTTGGAGCAGTTATCTTCCAACGGCTGTAGCTTCCTCATTTCAGATCCAAATTGCACACGGTTTGAGGCATTGGATTGTTGACTTCCCAAGCTTTCAAATGACATATTGTATGCATAAATTGACATCAGGAAGTGCTCCAAAATTAGCCGCAGTGACTGTCATCAAGAATGCTCCATGGTTGAATCCTCTTTGCTTCCCCTTTGCATTTCCACTTTGCTTATGGCATAAGAGCTTCAAGGCTCTGATTCTTCATGCCTCTGAGCTTCCTATTGCTTGCCAATGATTCCAAATAACTCTCCTCAATCTCATAATGCTTTGGTGATCAAAATACTAACAAAAACACCAAAACTTACACAATTTGATTAGAATTGATTGCAAGGGGCCTTAACATGCTAATTGGGTTAAAAGGCACTAACTACTACTCAAAAGTGTTTAAAAGGATTAATTAGAAGCTATCAAATAGCACTTTTTGAGTAGTAATCAATACATACGTGCATACTTACAATCAATGCTCTGACAAAAGTAAAGTAAAGTTTAGTATATTAGTATAAAAATATGTTGGTTCAATTTAATATTATTTGATAAAAAAATTAAATGCAAGTATGGGTTAAGTAAATCAAAAACAATTTTGATTTTATATATGATAAATAATTCTTATTGAATTTAAAACACCAATAAAAGTGGTAAATAAATTTTAAGTAACAAGATAAAACTATTAACAATTAAAATCTAATTAACCTATTTATTGCTAATAATAAGTTTCATATAAAAGACATTGGGAATCTCATTGTCAATTGAAATATATTTTTTTTTGTCAAGATAATAATAAGATGAATTATATAACCTATACATTTGGTATAGAAAATCATAGATTTGAAACTAATAATAAACATTATCTAATTATATTAGAAAGTTTTCCTTTTTACAATTACTCAAATTATTTTTTTTTTAAGTTCAAATGTTTTTAATTCAGAAAAATATTTAGTTTTCACAAATTTTAATTTGAAATTTTATCAACATTAATATTATCTATTAATTCATGGTCATTCAATTCAATCTGATTTCTCAATTTCTAATTACTTATTTCTTTTGTAAACTCATATTTACTAGACATTTCACAAAAATAATGCTTTTAGTTAACTGAAATTTTATAGATACAAATATATTTAGAAAATATTGTATTTTTTAAAATAAAAAATTAATGTTAGTTGCTTTCAATTCAAATAACTTATTTTATTTAAACTTCCATTTCCTTTTTTTTTTCTTTTTAGAAAGAGTTTTTATATTTTTAATAATTTTTATATTTGATTATTTTTTATTTTTTATTTTTAAATTTTAATTTCTTTTGGTTGAAGTATTAACTTATAAAAAATTTAATTAATAAAGTCATTTTATATGACATTAAAAATTTTAAATATGCATGACAAATTGATGTTCCTCTAGAAAGTAATATAAGGTTAAGAGGGACATTGTTGTACTATTAGTATAAAATTACTTAATCTGAAAATACATATCAATATTAACTTATTTCATTAAAATGAAATTTCAAATATTGAAAGCCCACTTTGAAAAGTTCATCCAAGCAAACCATAAAACATGCATCTTGAAAAAATTGATTGGTATATATCATCTAAAATTTAATGTTATTGTTTAAAAATAATCATTTTTATTTATACATGATATTTTAATGAAGTAGAGGAGAAATAAGAAGTAGATGAAGAATGCAAGAGCTATATTCTTAAATGTTGTGGAAATTTATTCAAAAGTTATAGGAACAAAATGAAGACCAAATATTATGCCCCTTATGATACAGATGAGGAAAGATTGTACCATCGACCTCCACACTTATCGGGTGATGAGTGGAGGTGACTCATCCATGTTTGGGCAACGTTTGAGGCAAAGGTAAACATAATGATCTTTTTTTAATAGTGTATGTTGTGATACACATCTTGACATAAGATAATGTTTATTAGTTATATTTAACCTAATACTTTATATATAGTAACTTTTACCAAGTTTCAAGTATCTATATACGTGACATGCTATTTTTTATTTGATGTAGGATATATTAGAAAAAACAAAGCAAATAGGGCAAATCAAGTGATAAAACATACATCAAGATCAAAAAGTTATGCCCAAATTTGATATGAACAGGTTTAAAATTTATTATTATAAGATTTTTTTTGTATATAGATAGTTCATAAAAAAATAACTAAATTGTTTCACTTGTAAGAATAGGCAAAGAGGGAAGATTGGACCAAGCCTAACAAAATTGAGATGTTTGCCTTGACACATACAAAAAAAGGATGGGATTCTTGTTGATGATGTTGTAAGGAGATTATGGCAATGAAGAAAATAAATTTTATATACTTATATTTCAATCATAACCACATATAAAACTATTTTAGAAATCTAACAATTATTTATGTTTTTTTGTTTTTTTTTTATAATTTCAGGAGTTACTTACCTAGCCTGAGAAGATATCTTCTTTTTCCTCTACATCATCTGTAGCATCTACATCTATAGATGAGATATATACCCAAGTGATAGGCCCAGAGAGGCATAGACGTGTTTAAGGGTATAGGTTTGGTCTTACTTCTACTTTAGCCTTTGGTTTTACTAGTAAAAGACAATTAGTAGGTACTTTTGCAACACAACTGGAAAATGCTCAAGAGTTACTAGTAGCTGCAAAACAAAAGTTTACAAATGCAATTGAAGAACTCTCATATGTGAAAGAAACATTTGAAGAGATGTTGATACAAATTCAAAGAAAAACACAAGAAGAGGTGAAAAAATAGTTTGAAGGAAAAATGATGGAAATGCAAAGACAAATGCAAGCATAGCTTTAAGAATAGATGATGTAGATGATGCAACAATTTCAACCAAGGCAGTAGAAGTTTAGAGATTATGATACATCTTCATATGGTAGATTTTCCCATTTTTTGCTTTCTATGACTATTATATATGTGATGTTTGGTTGGTTGACTTTTTACATTATGTTAGAATGTGAAACTAAATTTGAATCTCTTTTGTTGTTTTTTGTCATCTTATGTTTTGGTTATTTGATGATAGATATTGATATATTAGATTTAACTAAGGATGAAAATATCGATAATCACGGAATTATCGATACTTGGATTTTATAGATATATTGGATATATCGAACATATATTGACAAATATTTTGAGACAAAATATTGGTGGACCAAAAATTAATCAAAACTCCTGAAAATGTTAAAAAAAAAAAAAAAACTTTTAGAAATGAAATTAGAAGTATAATAGACATTTTAAAGTTGTTTTATTGAAGAAATTGATATATGTATGATATGATTTGCAATATTAAATTTAATTATAACATGTCAATCGATAAGAAATGTGAATTTTGTAAGTGTACTCATTATGAAACTAAATTATTATAAATATACTAATAATATGATTCAAATATAGTGTTATACTAAGTTAATTTACTTACATCTATTGAAAATATATTAATTAATTATAAAAATGTACTAATTTAAATTCAATGTTCTACTAATTTAAAAATGTATTAAGTTAATTTATTCTCAATAGGCTATTATTACACTTGAATATCAAAATAAAATAAAATAATTAATTTAAAACTAAATTATTGCAAATGTACTAATTATGTGATTTAAATGTATTTATTGATTTTTATTTAAAAATATGGAAAATATTTTGACAAAATATATTTTTATTTAAAAATATTTTAATATTTAATTAGCATACAAAATAGATTGTAAGATAATTAAAATTAACTTATTTATAATAATTTAATTTTTCATCGATATATCCAATATATCTTTGAAATTTCAACGATATTTTTCCATTTAGAGTCGATTTTTTGCTTGCATTGTCAATATATCTGTGATTACCAATTTATCACCGATATATCATTGATATTTACCGATATATTTGCCAGTCAATAGATCTTACCTATATATCGTTTCTATTTTCTCCGATATACGATATATCGACAATATATCACCAATATATCCTGATATTTTCGTCCATGGTTTTAACTAGCTTGTGATAATTAATTGTAATATACTACATTTAAATTTTGAATTTTGAAATTGTTTTTGATACTTAATTGCATATACAGATTTAAAATGAGTTTGTTCAGGTATATAATATGTTTGGAAAATGTGAATTTATAAAAGACTAATTGTCTAAATATAGCAAATTTTAGTCACGGTCATTAAATGTTGTGACCATAAGTTTATATTTAGTCACGATACTATTTGACCATGACCATGAGTCTATATTTAGTCATGTTTATGTATGAGATGTTACCATGATTCTACATTTAGTCACAGTCACTTACTTGACCATGGCCAAATCATCAGGAAAATCAATATGGTGTCCATATTTAGTCACGGTCACTTACTTTACCGTGACAATAAATCCACATTTAGTCACGATTGCTTACCTAATCATGACCATAATTCTACATTTAGTCATGGTTACTTACTTGACCGTGACCAAATCATTAGAAAAACAACATAGTGTCTACATTTAGTCACAGTTGCTTACTTGGTTGTGACCATAATTCTACATTTAGTCATGATCGCTTACTTGGCTATGACCATAATTCTACATTTAGTCACGACCACTTGACTGTGACCAAATCATCTGGAAAAAAAAAAAACAACACAGTATCTATATTTAGTCATGGTCACTTACTTGACTGTGACAATAGATCTACATTTAGTCACGATCGCTTACTTGGCCATGACCAAATTATCTGGAAAACAAACAAGGTATCTCTATTTTTTGTCACAGTTTTTCTACAACCATCATAAAAAAAACAAACCAAATGGTCACACCCACATAAAAAAAACCGTGACCAATACCTTTACCTACGCTTACTATTGTGATGCTCGGTCATGGTTTCATAGGACCATGACAATTGGTTTTAGTCACGAGGTTAAAACATATGGTGACGATTATTGACTGTGACCGAAAGTACTATTTCTTGTAGTGTCTACTTAAACCATTGGATTCATGACTTTTAAGCTTCAAATCCATATGTGGCTTACCCTAAGAAACTATTGAGAGGTAGTCTTGATTTTGAGTTCAAATAAACTCAAAAAGAACTTCCATAGATCTCAAACCAAGAACTTCCAAGAATGCTTCTTCTTTCTTTAACCATCATAGAATCTCAAAAAGAACTTTCAAGATACCTTCTTTTCTCTTGGGTCACCATAGATGGATACAAAAAGCTAAAATTTTTACAATAATAAAAATTTCTATGCTCTTTTAATGGATCTTACAACTCATTTATTGAAAAGTAAAGTTTTTTAAAACCAAATAAAAATCTTATACCCTTTATGGGGTTTACAACCCAATCTAGATAACGATAATCAAATATCATATCACAATTATAATTAATCAATCCAAATATATTGATATATTTAATTGAATGAATAAAAACATATGATTCATTCATCTCTTAGGGAAATGGGATGAATAAAACAATCCGCAAAATAGAGTTGACTTAGAACAGATCTAACAAGTTAGAACCTACCCCAAGGCTCTAATACAAATTATTAGGAACCTCATATTACTCAATTCCCATGCCCTGGATCGTATAAGGTGCATGCAACTATCCTTAAGGCTCTCTATTGCTACGGATAAACATTACTAAAAAACAATAAAGATACTATAGAACACATAGATATAGAGAATAAATACACATACCTTTGATCTAAATGTTCCCGGATCAATTCCAATTGGTGTAGATAACTCCAAAGTCGTAATGGATCTTGTAAACACCATGATCCTCCCTTCGATGAATCTTCCTTATGTTTAGGCATTGAGATGGTAGAGATCTCAAGGATGAAGGCTAGGGTTCTCTCTCTAAACTAAAGGGGAGAATGACAAGACCTAGAAACCTTAACTTCTAAAGGGATATTTATAAGCTTCCTACTAGGATTAAGTGACTTAAGCTCAGCATGGGCTTGTATCACTTAATATAGCCCAAAAAGGTTACTAATTGATTAATTAACCATACAAGGCCTAATTAATCAATTAGCTCAGTCCAAAGATACCACTCACTTATTCTTGTGCAACCTTGCATAATTACCAAAATGCCCTTATTCACAAAAGTGAACTAAAAACCTATCCAACCCTTATAAACTGTGCCAATAAAGAATATGAGCTCAAAGTAGGGACCACTAGGACCCATAAGTTGAGGGGAGTTACTCTCCTAAAAGTTACAACTAAGGGATGATAAAATTTACACTAAGTTTGGTATGGAATGAGTAATAGGAACCTTGGGAGGATTAAGGAATCATTAAACATTTGTTGCATGATTTTCATAACTTGGTAAATTGATGCACATTAGCAATTATTGCTTAGACCTAACAAATACCCAATTTTATGAAAATACACCTTAAATAAAAGGTGGTTGCATGAGGGGTGATGAAAGTTTGTAATTTTATCTCTTCTATTATTAGTGACTAACAATATTTAGGTTGAGGGGTGTGATTAACACTCAAAATTTGTATTCTTCCATATATAAAAATATTTTTTTGAATAACCTTTGAGTGCAAATTATTATCTTTTAGGATAAATATATGTTAAGCCCTACATTGAGGACTAATATACTTAGTTAGTGAAGAATACAATAAAAAGAGAAATTTTGATACGAGACAATAAATTTCGATTTTGTTGAGATTGAGCACCTAAAAGTAAGACATGATGTAACAAAGTTAGAGTTAACTATCCATTTACTATACTTTTGGTGTATTGACATTTATTTTAGCATTTAGGTCATGTCTCTTACATTGTACACGACTTTGGTGCATTAGGAGTTACGTAGAAGATACAAGTCATGAGTTCCTTATAAGTAGATAAGTTGTTCATAGTTGGTTCATGGATTTGGGCAATCTAGTATAGACTGAAGTGCACCGCTTCCTAATTGGAAGGATGACTTGTCTTGATTTTCGGGATGGATTTCTCATGTGAGTGCACTAGTGCATGTGAGTGCATTGGTGCATGTGATGCACACTAGATAGGACCCATGATGAGTCATGATGCAAGGCTATCAATTGTTATGATTCACCAAGCTACTATACTGCATAGACTCTCAACCTTGAGAGAATATTGAGTTTGTGCCAAAATTAAATAGAGGCTTTGACCTATGGATGAGACCTTAAAGTGGTCATATATCCCTATGGATTGGGTCACTATTGATGGAGGTTGGCAAGAAACAAGTATTATCAATAAAGGCACCATGATATCTCATGGGATTAAGACAGTATGTCCCCTTGAGTGATCCAAAGGACATGTGATAATGAAATCTATGGTCACAGTAATTCCTTTAATGGAATTTAACATATGCTCCTTGGAGCTAGAGTATGTCAATTGATCATATAATAAGTGGGATTTGTAACTCAATGATTTAAGAGGTAATCTTGATAGGTGATAACACTACCTTGTTAGATTATGGACACTAGTTCATGGGGAGTCTGCATATAGTGGATAGTAGGTCACAGACCTAAACACTTGGTGCTTGTTGTAATATACACAAGGTCTAGAGTGCAATTAGCTCTCTGTAATGGGATGTTGAGTCAATTTCAGAATTTGATTCTAAGGGAGCCAGTACTTCTATGGGTCCCAATGGTCCCCGCTGAGCTTATATTCCTTTATGGCACAATTTATGAGGATTGGATAGGTTTTTAGTTCACTTTTGTGCATAAGTGTGTTTTGGTAACTACACAAGGTTGCACAAGAATAAGTGAGTGGTATGTCTGGACTAGGCTAATTGATTAATTAAGATCTTGTATGGTTAATTAATCAATTAGAAACCTTTTTTTAACTAGATTAAGTAACTTAAGCCCATGGCAGGCTTAAGTCGCTTAAGCCTAGTAGGAAGCCTATAAATACCCTTTTAGGAGTTAAGGTTTCTAAGTCTTTCCATTCTTCCTTTATGGTCAAGAGAGAAAACTATAACCTCTATCCTTGAGATCTTCACCATCTTAGTGCCTAAATACAAGGAAGAGTCATCGGGCAGAAGATCTTGGGTGTATGAGAAACACACTAGAATCACATAGGCCACATGCACGAGAACCACATGGAATTTGCACAAGCTTACCATTTTGATATAGTGAGGTATCAAAATTTTCCTATAGAAGCATTCCAAAGAAAGACAAAGTTTATAGGATTTAGGAAATGGATTAGGATACATTGCAATACAATTTTCAAACATTATAACACATGTTGACACTAATTTGATATGACATTAGAAGTGTGTTAGAGGTCCAAAAGGTTTGGCCATTTATCAAAATCATTTTGATACCACTATAAAGGTATCAAAATATTTTATACAAGTTGAATTTCTTAAATGTCATTATGAGACTTTCCCTATTTTGTATTTTTGCAAATTTTTGGACATTTCAAAATTTTTATTATGTTTTTAGGTTAGTTTTATGGGATAGTATAAATAACATAGAGAGGATAAATGATATTTATACAAATGAAAGAGTTGAATAAGTTTTTGACATTTTTTTTTTTAGTTTTTAATAAAATCTCATTGTTTAGTTTAATTTAATGCATGGTGTTAATATGAGTATGAGTGGCTAAATCCTCTCATTAGAGATGTAGTAATGAAGGTGGATGATCTAGGAGAAAGGGATGATAAGAAAAGGTAATATCTTTTCATGGTGATAAGTCATTAATCTCTAGTTTTGTTATGCAAGTTAAATCTTTGCTAATTTATTCCTATTAGAAATACATAGAATGCATGTTAGGGGTCCCTTGATGCATGAGGAATTATGATTAAGGACCGACTTAGTGTGATTCTATGTGATTGATAACTAAGGAGAATCTACCAAATGAATATAAGGTTTTAAATGCCTAAAGATTAAAACTTTTTATTCTATTACTTGCTAGAAAATTGTTAATGAATGAATTTCAAGTTTAAAACATGGTTTCAAACTTAGATGACCTATATCAGTGATTCAATCTCAAAAGACCAAAAGTTTCTTTGATGAATACTTGTTATCCCTTAGTTTTTGGTCTAAAACTAGATTTGTGAAAATCTCCAAATTTAATTGTCATAGTTTTCTTAGTTTATCAATCAAATCACAATTTCAATTTAGTCACTTTTTTTTCATAAAAACCACTACTTCATTTGGTTTAGACAAAAATTAGTTTTTATTTTATTTTATTCCTTGAGAACAATATGTCAAAATACTACAAAATCATGTTAACTCTAACTCTAGTATTTTTTTCTTGGTCAGGTTTATGATTCATGCCTAATTGGTGTCTCAGCTGATTCGTGTCCAGCTGGTGCTCCTTGATTGAGGGATTAATCAACAAAATTTATAACCTATTACACCATATACTAGGGTAGCAAAGACAAAGCTACTATAGCATAGTGGCTCTAGGATCGTTCACTGGGATGGGTTTTCACTTCACAGATGACATTAATTCAAAGCTGAATTGGTGCCTTTTCATTTCAAGGTTAGCTTCAAAAGAAAACATAAAGATGCTTGAATGAAAAAGGAAAGGTTTTAAGCTAACCAAAAACAATAGCTGATTTTACTTGCAAAGAAAAGTGTTTCTTGGAGTTTCAGATCACTAGGCTCAGATTCCTCATACAAAAAGGAGAGTTCCGGTCACTTGTTTCATTTCCTCACATTAGAGAATTAACATAAAGTCAATTCTCTAATAGGTGCTGCACAAATGCATCCCTCAATTGGATTTCAGCTTTAATTCTCTCACTGATGCAACTTGCAATGGTTTGAGCCTCTCACTAGCCTTTACCATTCAAGGTGATCTTTAACCTTGGATTACCCGTCAAAAGCTCGCAAGAGGTAACTAATGGATGTCTCCTAAGAGTCCAAAAGCTTACCAAGTGTTGGCTATTCTAGAAAATCCTACCTTCAAGTCACCTACCAGAGGCTCGCAAAGGGTAAACTAGTGCATCTCCATGGTTAGAGATCACTTGCCTTACCAAGTGTTGGCCCAGGTGACTCCAAGG
This sequence comes from Vitis riparia, assembly GCF_004353265.1. NCBI lineage: Eukaryota > Viridiplantae > Streptophyta > Magnoliopsida > Vitales > Vitaceae > Vitis > Vitis riparia. The sequence continues at coordinate 15,744,335 of NC_048431.1, forward strand.
TGTTTTAAGTTAACTAAAAACGTAGAAACCATTCATGGGACACACTTACTCTTCATTCCAAACTAAAACAACAAAACTTCCAATTTATGCATGTGGAAACTTACCCGGTTACCTTAGCTCCAAGAGACAAAGAGCCTAGCCTCTCATCCTCTGAGAAAACATCTCAGAGAATGTTTGGCTAGCAAGAAAATGAAAATGAAAGAGAAGACAAGAATATATAGGAAAAACAGAGCAAGTGCTCTGTATTTTTCTTCCTTCCCAAAACTGTACAAAGGATCCCCTGGAACCAAAACTCTAACACCCTCAGAACAGGCTCCTCGGGCTCCCTTTAAACCAAAATTACAATGATAGCTATTCCCCTGATATTTTGCCAAATTCCTAGCTTAAAAACTAAGGAAACCTATCATTGGTGACTTATAAGGAGAATTTGGGCATTTGGGCAACAAAAATCTGATGAAAAATATCTCCAAGTGTCGGTTACAAATATCGGGAAGCACTCAGGACCACTTCGCAGGTGAAAGGTGAGGTCTGCGAAATTTCGCAGATGCACAAGAAGGGCTGCGAAATTTCTTCATAGCAACCAGCTGATTCAACACCTTTGCAAATTGGACTTCCATCTTGTGGTGCTTGGCTTCCATCGCGGCGTGAAGCTTCAGGGGAAATCCATAGCACTGTGCAAAAGTGTTGCGAAACCATTCCGCAACAAAAGGCTGATTCCGCAGCACTTTTCTGAAGCCTTCCTTCAGCTTGGAGCAGTTGTCTTCCAAAGGCTGTAACTTCCTCATTTCAGCTCCAAATTGCACACGGTTTGAAGCATTGGATTGTTGACTTCCTAAGCTTTCAAATGAAATATAACATGCATAATTTGGACTTCAGGAAGTGCTCCAAAAGTGGCTGCAGTGACTGTCATCAAGAATGCTTCATGGCTGGATCCTCTTTGCTTCCCCTCTTTGCTTCTCTTCTTGCATTCCGGATTTACTTATGGCAAAGGACTTCAAAGCTTTGGTTCTTCATGTTTCTGAGCTCTTCATTGCTTTGCCATGGATTCCAAATAACTCTCCTCAATCTTGGATTGCTTTGGTGATTCAAATTACTAACAAAAACACCAAAACTTACACAATTTGATTAGAATTGATTGCAAGGGGCCTTAACATGTTAATTGGGTTAAAATGCAATAACTACTACTCAAAAGTGTTTAAAAGAGTTAATAACAAGCTATCAAATAGCACTTTTTGAGTAATAATCACTCCCCCCAACCAACATATTGCTAGTCCCTTAGCAATGAAGAAGAGAAAAATAAAATAAAAGTACCATAATTTACAACATCATGCTGATCCAAAAACAATTTTCAAGTGGTATGATGATCTAACTCTCACATGGAACATGAAAGAAATAAAACTCAAACTTCAATAGGAGCTATCAAATAATTTGCCTAGTCACAATTCATAAAGAGAAGGCATTATGCAAATTTAAGCTTTAAAATCATTTCCACTTCCAAAGGACCAAACCTTACTCTTCCACAAAAATCTAAGTGTTATTTATTAGTTTCCGAATATAGTATGTTGAACTAATCTCTCCCCTCAACCTAGTTCTTTTCAAAGCTTAGCAAACTAATCAACCTCCAATAGGCTAAGAACGCACCTCTTTTCTTTCAATTTTTTTTCATTGTAGGAGTACAAAGCTTAAAGGTATTCTTTTTTCTAAATTGTCCATGTAACGGGGGTCCATCGATGACTCCCAACCAATCAAGGTTTAGGGCATCAAGCTTTAAGGATCTTTCAACCACTAACTCCTCGGATTTCACCCCGGACTTTTGAGAATGAATTTTAATACCCAAGCACCTACAGTATGTTAAACTCCACCTATCCACCCTTGTAACGAGCATTGAGGTCGGTGACTCCCAACCAATTAAGGCTTAGGGCACCAGGCTTTAAAGATTTTCACCATATACCCCTCAGACCTTGCTCGGGTTTCAAGGCAAGCAAACATTTTTCTTTCTTTTTTTTTTTTTCAAAGGCTCATTGGCCTTTTATAAGGTGTCCCAACACTATTTAAATGAGGTCAAAGGTACCAAGTCTAAATTTTCCTAAGTCAAGGGGGAAAATAGTTTTTCATCTTATACTCGAAACCTAGTGTGCATAGTGTGTGGATAGCTTAAAGTGGAAGAACTGAGGTTGAATTCAAAAGAAGTTTCAACAATTCATCAACTTTAATAAGCATAATACAAACTCTAAGTCAAGTAAAAAGACAAAAATTCAATTTCTCCCTTTTCATTTTGAAAATTTTTCCTTAATAACCATGGAGAGTAGAATAAAAAAAACTTAAAAATTTTAAAAATTAAGCAAAAAACAACTAAATTACCAAAATAACTTAGCATTAATAGCAATACTTACTTCCTCAACTCTCCCCCCAACCAAGCTGAACATTGTCCTCAATGTGACAAAAGCGATTAAAAAATAGGGAGGAAGTGGTACCTCTTGAGTGACATGGAGTTTGATTCGTATAGGAGAAACCACATGTTTCAAAGAAAACAAAAGAGTTAGTGAGTAGAGGAAATAGAAAAAATGCTAAGTTTAAACAAGAATTGATGTCTATATATGATGTATCATCAGTAATACATCTAATCCTAGAATATAAGACATCAAAATATGGAATTATGTATACTAATATAATAAGTAAAGACAAAAAATAAAAAGATGATCAAGTAATGGAAGGGTCTTGTGGAGGTAATGCATCTGTGGTGGCCTCTTGAGTGGGTTGGATCAGAACTTTGGCCTCTGCTCTGGTAGTCTCCTTGGGTGGCATAGTCTCCTCAACTGAAGCTCTCAGTTGGTAGCTATGGGCTTTGATGGTTTAAGGAGGTCAAAAATGGAATGAAAGGCTTCATGTGTGTGATCCCAGGGTGTTGTGGGGCTTTCCTCTAGTCTTGGCCATGGCTGAAATGGAGAGGTGGCTGTTCATGAGTTCCAAAGGGTACTCAGCTGGTGCGTGGGGCTCTGTTGGCATTTTAGCAACTTCCCTTAGCTTTGCAAGGTGTTTTTGCAAACTTCCCTCCATTTTTTAAGTCAATTTCGGAATTTGAAGGCCATTTCGAAGTTTGGAGGTGATTTCGCAGCCATTTTGAAGCTTGGAGGTGATTTTGCAGCCCAAAAGTGCTCTGCAAAATGGAGCTTTGTCTGCGAAATTGGAAGTTTTTACGTTCACAGCCATTTTGCAGCTTTTAAAATACCCTGCGAAATTGGGCTTTGGCTGCGAAATTTTGAGTTTTTATGCTTCCCAGCCGTTTCGCAGCTGCGAAATAAGGGTCAATTTGCTGCAAAAAGGGCACTCGTGTGCCAAAAGTTGGTTTTGCAGCTTCGAAATCCTCTGCGAAATGGAGCTTTCCCTGCAGAAATGGGATCTTTCATGCTTTGGTGGTTCGCAGCCGTTTCGCAGCTGCGAAATTGGGGTCACTGTACCGCGGAATGGCACTCGTGTGCCAAAAGGTGGTTTCGCAGCTGCGAAACACCCCGCGGAATGGAGAAATTGCTGAGAAATCGCTGCGGAATTGGGGCTTTTTACGCCTTAGTGGTTCGCAGACCACTTCGCAGCTGCGAAATTGGGGCTCCTGTGCTGCGGAGTGGCACTCGTGTGCCAAAAGGTGGTTTCGCAGCTGCGAAACACCCTTCCAAATGGAGCTTTCCCTGCGAAATGGAGGATTTCATGCTTTGGAGCTTCGCAGCCCACTTCGCAGCTGCGAAATGGGGGCTCCTGTGCTGCGAGTGGCACTCGTGTGCCAAACATCGGTTTCGCAGCTGCGAAAACTTTCGCAGAGGACTCAAAAGTGTTGCGAACTGATTTCGCAACAAAATGCCAATTTCGCAGAGGCTGCGAAATCTCGCAGACCCCTGTTTTTCCCCTGTTTTTGCTCTGTTTTTGCTCTGTTTTCGCTCCGATTTCTTCCCGATTTCTTCCTTTGCAATTCCTCTTGATTTTGATCATCTAAAAACCTATATTACAACAAAACAAACTAGAATTAAAGCATTAAAATCAAAATTAAAGCATTGAAATCAAAATTAAAACATTGAAATCAAAATTAAAACAAGTAATAAATAAAACAAAAAGCTATGGACTAGTTAGTCTTTAGAAAGACTAAGTCCATCAAAAAATTTGATCCTGATTTAGCTTGCCCGGATCCCATATGAAGTTAGCATCCTTCACTTGAGACTTGCTATGTATGATGGCAACAAAACCAATTCCCTTTTTCTTTCCTTTAATTTCCTCCCTCTTCTTTTTCTCTGTTTCATTCTCTGTTTCATGCTCTTGTTTGAATGTGGCCATATCAAGCTCTTTACCACTCAAAGTGATAACCATTTTAACTTCTTTCACCATTGAAGATTCTCTCTCCTTAGCCTCTATTTCATGGATACTCATGGAATTTTGATAAGGTTGAGAAGGAGAGTTTTCTTTCTCTTGCACTGTGTTGAGGTTGGCAAACCTTGAGATTGAATCTTGGAGATTATCTATCTTTTGAGATAGATCATTTTGCACTTCATCCATCTTTTTCTCTACACAGTCATTTCTTTGACTGAGCTGAGCATTGATGGATTTGTTAGCTTCAACAAAGTCTTCCATGACCTTGTTAAGATTCATCATAGCTTGTTCAAGGTTTGAGGCTTGCTGTGGTACTTGAGCAAGTTGCTGATACTGAGGTGGCTGTGGTTTCCAAGAGAATGTTGGATGGTCCCTCCAATTGGAATTGTAGGTGTTGCAATCACCAAACATTTCCCTCTCTGTTGGAATGATAGGACACTCTTCAACCAAGTGCTCATATGATCGACAAATGGAACAAGGCATAGGTAGCAATGGTGTTTGAGAGATGGCTTGCACTTCTTGCATGTTCTTCATTTCTAGCTCATCCAATCTCCTTTCCATAGTTGCAATCTCTGCCTTCATATCCATGCCGTCATTCAAAATATACATCTCACCCTTAGCATTAGGTTGAGACATCATTCTTCCCATATCTCTAACATTTGGTTCATCCCATTCTCTTGAAAATTCAGCCACATAACTGATGAAGTTCATGGCTTCCTTTGCTATATCGTATTCAATATGGCATGCACAACTAGCAATTTGTGAATTAAAAACAGAGAACACAAAAGAAAACAAAAGAAAAACAAATCAAAGAATTAAGACTAACTAAAACTAGCTGAAAGGTAAACTAAAACACAAATAAAGAAAAAGAACAATTAAAAAGAGAGTTAGCAAAAGAAAAGAAAAAGTCACCAAACTTGTGATGAAGATCACAAGTGTTCTAAAAAGATCATATCACTGCAAAGTGACACCATCCCCGGCAACGGCGCCATTTGATTCATGCCTAATTGGTGTCTCAGCTGATTCGTGTCCAGCTGGTGCTCCTTGATTGAGGGATTAATCAACAAAATTTATAACCTATTACACCATATACTAGGGTAGCAAAGACAAAGCTACTATAGCATAGTGGCTCTAGGATCGTTCACTGGGATGGGTTTTCACTTCACAGATGACATTAATTCAAAGCTGAATTGGTGCCTTTTCATTTCAAGGTTAGCTTCAAAAGAAAACATAAAGATGCTTGAATGAAAAAGGAAAGGTTTTAAGCTAACCAAAAACAATAGCTGATTTTACTTACAAAGAAAAGTGTTTCTTGGAGTTTCAGATCACTAGGCTCAGATTCCTCATACAAAAAGGAGAGTTCCGGTCACTTGTTTCATTTCCTCACATTAGAGAATTAACATAAAGTCAATTCTCTAATAGGTGCTGCACAAATGCATCCCTCAATTGGATTTCAGCTTTAATTCTCTCACTGATGCAACTTGCAATGGTTTGAGCCTCTCACTAGCCTTTACCATTCAAGGTGATCTTTAACCTTGGATTACCCGTCAAAAGCTCGCAAGAGGTAACTAATGGATGTCTCCTAAGAGTCCAAAAGCTTACCAAGTGTTGGCTATTCTAGAAAATCCTACCTTCAAGTCACCTACCAGAGGCTCGCAAGGGGTAAACTAGTGCATCTCCATGGTTAGAGATCACTTGCCTTACCAAGTGTTGGCCCAGGTGACTCCAAGGTGTTTTAAGTTAACTAAAAACGTAGAAACCATTCATGGGACACACTTACTCTTCATTCCAAACTAAAACAACAAAACTTCCAATTTATGCATGTGGAAACTTACCCGGTTACCTTAGCTCCAAGAGACAAAGAGCCTAGCCTCTCATCCTCTGAGAAAACATCTCAGAGAATGTTTGGCTAGCAAGAAAATGAAAATGAAAGAGAAGACAAGAATATATAGGAAAAACAGAGCAAGTGCTCTGTATTTTTCTTCCTTCCCAAAACTGTACAAAGGATCCCCTGGAACCAAAACTCTAACACCCTCAGAACAGGCTCCTCGGGCTCCCTTTAAACCAAAATTACAATGATAGCTATTCCCCTGATATTTTGCCAAATTCCTAGCTTAAAAACTAAGGAAACCTATCATTGGTGACTTATAAGGAGAATTTGGGCATTTGGGCAACAAAAATCTAATGAAAAATATCTCCAAGTGTCGGTTACAAATATCGGGAAGCACTCAGGACCACTTCGCAGGTGAAAGGTGAGGTCTGCGAAATTTCGCAGATGCACAAGAAGGGCTGCGAAATTTCTTCATAGCAACCAGCTGATTCAACACCTTTGCAAATTGGACTTCCATCTTGTGGTGCTTGGCTTCCATCACGGCGTGAAGCTTCAGGGGAAATCCATAGCACTATGCAAAAGTGTTGCGAAACCATTCCGCAACAAAAGGCTGATTCCGCAGCACTTTTCTGAAGCCTTCCTTCAGCTTGGAGCAGTCGTCTTCCAAAGGCTGTAACTTCCTCATTTCAGCTCCAAATTGCACACGGTTTGAAGCATTGGATTGTTGACTTCCTAAGCTTTCAAATGACATATAACATGCATAATTTGGACTTCAGGAAGTGCTCCAAAAGTGGCTGCAGTGACTGTCATCAAGAATGCTTCATGGCTGGATCCTCTTTGCTTCCCCTCTTTGCTTGTCTTCTTGCATTCCGGATTTACTTATGGCAAAGGACTTCAAAGCTTTGGTTCTTCATGTTTCTGAGCTCTTCATTGCTTTGCCATGGATTCCAAATAACTCTCCTCAATCTTGGATTGCTTTGGTGATTCAAATTACTAACAAAAACACCAAAACTTACACAATTTGATTAGAATTGATTGCAAGGGGCCTTAACATGTTAATTGGGTTAAAATGCAATAACTACTACTCAAAAGTGTTTAAAAGAGTTAATAACAAGCTATCAAATAGCACTTTTTGAGTAATAATCAGTTTATTACCTATTTAGGCTTTAATATTTTGTTTACAATAGAGAATTTCGGCCAAGTGCATCACTTATGCTACATTTGGATTAATCCACATGTCAATAGATTATTGTAGCCTTATAATCATTAATGATAATATTGGATGAGGAGCAAAATTTTGGCATTAATAAAAATGTTTGGTAAGAAAGGGTGTACAAAGTCTTGATTAACAAAGTGTCAAAGAAAACCTAGTGTGGATATAATTTTTTAACACACACCCACAAGTGTATAGTAAATTAAAATTAGATTATGTTAAAATTTAGACTATATTTTGTCCCTGAAAAGTACTATGGAAAGCAAAAAAAAAATACTAAGGAAAATGATTTTCTCATATTTGGTTTCATAATGAAAAATATGAAAGAAAATCAATATAATTAAAATTAGTTAGAAATTTATATATTTTAAAAGTATTTAATTTTTATATAATGGATGAAAATAAGCGAAATGAGTTTGAAAAAGAATATAAAAATAAATTATTAATTTTAAATTGATTCTTTTTCTTTTCTTTCACATTTTTTTTATTCCATTTTTCCTCCTTATTTTCTTTCCTTCATATTTTTCCTCAAATTTCCAAGAAACAAACATAGCCTTAAAATCATGTCTAGTAAAGTGAAATTAAATTAGGTCAAAGTTAGGATTAGAGGATTTTTGATAAAATTTATAGTAAATCAACAAAAAAAAAAAGAAAGAAAAAAAAGTGGTAGTTTCAAAACTATTATAATGGTTTGTGCCATATAAGCTTCACAAAAATGTTACATCACAACTTATCTTAAAAGTTTGTCTTGAAGACATGATTTCAATGTATTATCATGAAATTGTGTGTTCAAGTTCATTTTTTTCTTTCTTTTATCTACTTTTTCTTCAAATACCTTTTTTTATGTAAATTAATTTATTTATGATGCATTTTTATTTTTATTTTTATTTTTTTCGTCTTTTTTTGTTCTTTAGAAATTTTAACTTTTTTTTACAATTAGTTTTATATATGTGAAATGTGAAAAGTAGTATGAATGTTGCAATTGGTTTATTTGTAGAAGTTTGTGTTGGAAGAATACAAACCAAAAAATGGAGAAAAAAGGCAACTAAAAATAAATAAACTTAAAAAATTGAAAAATGTATATAAGTTTTTAACATAAATTAACTCAATTATTTTCATAAAGTCTAGATAAAATCATTGTCTTGTTCCATTTATAATTTAATATAAATTTGGATAATTAATATAGTGGGAGCAACCACCCCACTGGTGGGGTTCCTTACTTGGCGACATTGATAGTTCAAGGATAATGGTTATACACTTATGATTGGATATGAAGTGGTTGAATTGCCTACCATGGTCCCACTTGCATAGTCCATGGGCCAAATAAAAGGTATGTTGATCTTGTCTTTAGATACCTTTCATGGTTAAGGGGGTGAAATCAATCTGAGAGGGTCTCTAACTAGTAATAAGGTCATGACTTGCCCACCATAGGCTTGATTCTTATGATACTAAGATACCTTGCAAAAAGATATGTAGTTTGAGAGCACTACATTTTTTCTAAATTAATTATTAGATGATTTGAATGCTCAATTATGTCATATGCTTGATTATATTCTTTATTACAAATATCATGTTAGTTTTATTGTCACTCTTTTTCTCACAATAGACCAAGCCCAATAAATCAATTAGACTAATTTTATCCTGGATATAGTAACTAATTGCATAGAAGTTAGTTTAGGAAGAGCTAGCTATTCCTTATGAACTAACCTAACAAAAAGAAAGAGTGGTATATCATGGTGGTATTAGATGGATCAAAAGACCAAGTGTCTAATACTTGGATCTTTGGATAATGTGTTGTAATAGCAACACATGTCTATTACTAGAGACTTTGATATTGATTACTACTCAAAAAGTGCTCTTTTGTAGCTTGGAATTAACTGATATGAAACACTTTTGAGTAGTAATTAATACATTTTAACTCAATCGGCACATTAACGGACCTAGCAAGGGTTATTAATCAATTTTGGCAAGTTTTGGTGTTTTTTTGGTAGATTTTTTATCATTAAAACAAGCCAAGAATGAGGGAGAATTTTGTGAAATCCATGGCAAAGCAAGTTGAAGCTCAAATACATGAAGAATCCAAGCCTTGGAGAGCTTCGTAGCCTTTGCCAAGCCAATCAAGTATGTAAGGAAGAGAATCATAGAAGAAATCTAGTAATCATCAATTTCGCATAGCATGCAAAATGCCAAAAGGAGTACAAGCTGCAAGATAGAGAACAGGACTAAGAAAATTGAATTTCACACCCTGTACGAAATTTCGCAAGCCTTGCGAAACCAAATGCTGAAAAGCCAAGCCAAAACTGAATTTCACACACCATGCGAAATCTCGCATGGTCTGCGAAATCTCCCTGTGTAATTTCCATATATTTGGGCACCGACTCCGCTAGATTTTTATCTCCAGATATTTATCTCTAGATATTTTATCTCTAGATTTTTATCTCCAGATATTTTATGTAATTCCCTATTTTCTCCTTGTAACCAACCAATGATAGGATTTCTTGGTTAAGAAGTTTAAAGGAGGGTTAAAAAGACCTCTCGATATATATCTCTTGTATCTTGTAAAACAAAAAGGAGGAGGATCGTAGTAAGAAATATATTTACAGAGCACTTGTTTTGTCTTTCCTTTGAATTTTGTTTTCATTTTCGTTCTAGCCAAACATCCTTTGAAGCCTCAGAGGATGGGTGGCTAGGTTTTTTCATTTTTTGGATTGAAAGAAGCTAGGTAAGGGATCCGGATACAAAAGCGGGAGTTTTCCTTGTTTTAAATTAGGAAAGTTGTGACCCGTTAATGGTTTTTATTTTTTAGTTTAACTTAAAATCCCTTAAAATCATCTAGGCCAACACTTGGTAAGCTTTTCAGACTCCTTGGAGACCCATTAATTATCTCTTGCAAGCCTTTGAAGTGTAATCCAAGGTTAGAATCACCTTGAATGGCCAATACTTGGTAAGCTTTTCACAGTGAGAGGTGATTAGTTATCTCTTATGAGCCATTGAAAGATGATTCACAGTGAGAGGTCTTGAGTGTTTGAAACCATTAATGGGAAGCAACTGCAGTCTTTCATGGACCAGTGGGATCAAAACTTGATTGCTAAATATACACCGATTTGGGAGATAACCATTCTTTATGTTATTGTCCCCAACGCGAGGAAAAGATCCAGAATCTCCCCCTTTTGTCTAAGGAACCTGAACCTAGTGACCTAAAACTCCAAGAAACCTTTTCTTTGTAATTAATCTCAATTACTATTTTTGGTTAGCTTAAAACCAACCTTTCAACCAAACATCATGTTTTCTTTTAAAGCTAACTCATAAAAGAAAAAGCATCATTTCAGTACTTTAACTAATATCACGTGTGACATGAAAACTCATCCCTGTGGACGATCCTAGAACCACTATACTATGCTTGCTATGCTACCCTAGTGTATGGTGAATTAGGTTTATAAATTTTGTTGATACCTCCCGTTTGATGATTGAATCAAAGAGCATACCAATTGGGGACGAATCAAATGGCGCCGCTGCTGAGGATGGTGCCACTTCATAGTGATATAACCTTTACAAAACACTTGTGATCTTCATCACAAGTTTGGTGATTTTTCTTTTCTTTTACTAAATCTTTTTTTTATTTGTTTATGTTTTTAGTTTATCTTTTATCTAGTTTTAGTTAACCTTAATTTTTTTTTCTAGAATTGTTTTTCTTTTGTTTTCTTTGTGTTTGTTTCAGTAATTACTAGTTGTGCATGCTTTGTTGGATATGAGATAGTGAGAAAAGACTGGTGAAGGAGTGTCCTACCATTCCAGTGGTGAGAGAGATGTTTGGTGATCGCAACACCTACAATTCAAATTGAAGGAACCATCCAAATTTCTCTTGGACAGTACACGCAACCTACTCAAGCCCCTTAGCAAGCCTCAAACCTTGAACAAGCTATTGTGAACCTTAGCAAGGTTGTGGGAGACTTTGTAGCATATCAGAAGGCCATCAATGCTCAATTGAATCAGAGAATAGATAATATGGAGAACACATTGAACAAAAAGCTGGATGGGATACAATATGATCTGTCTTAGAAGATAGATAATCTTTAATACTCAATCTCAAGGCTTACCAACCTCAACACAGGGCGAGAAAAAGGAAACTTTCCTTCTCAATCTTATCAAAATCCCAAGGGTATCCACAAGTGGAGGCTCAAAAGGGAGAAACTTCAATGGTAAGGGATGTCAAAGCAGTTATGGTTGATCAACCCACATTCAAGCCAAAGCATGATGAAGGGTTACCTAAACCCTCAGATTTGCTTGCTACTCTATCTCCTTAGACGAGAAGAAAAGAAATACAACCCTTACTCAATGAGGTGGAGATACAAAGATTTGCTAAGGAGGAGCCCCCAAAGCTTACTCTTAAGCCACTACCCCTAGAGTTGAAGTATGCATACTTGGTAGAAGACAAGCTGAAACAAGACCAGTTTTTTTATGGACTTAGTCTTTCTAAAGACTAACAAGTCCATATCTTTTTGTTTTATTTTTAAATTGCTTTGATTTTGATTTCTTGCTTTAATTTTATTTTGGTTTGATTTAACTTAGGTTTTTTTATGATCAATTGCAAGGGGGACTTCAAAACAGTTGTGCATATCCTTAAAGATTTTTGGCAAAGGAAAAGCCATGTTTTTTTTTTTTTTTTGGCAATTCGCACATTTCGCAGGGCATGCGAAATTCATGGTTCATTTTGCATGGGGTGCAAAACTTTCGCACACCCTACAAACACAAATTTTAGCACACTCTGTGAAATTTTCGCTCACAAAAAATATATATATATATATATATATATATTGTAGGTGCAAAATTGCCTTGTGAATTTGCCTTGCGAATTTGCTTTGCAAGTTTGCTGCGATAATTAATTATGCAAAATTATAAGGGATCTGCGAACCCATTTCTCACACCCAAAAGGCACTGTGTGAAAACCAAAACGCCCTGCGAATCCCTTTGACACCTTGCGACACCCCACCTAAGGATGCATCATCTCCACCAAAGGCCCCCGCTACTTGATCATAGGACATCTCTTTATCCTATTGTATTTACATATTATATTAGTAGAGATTGTTCCTTGTTTTGATGCTTTATATTCTGGGATTGGATGTATTACCTGATCATATTTCATGTTGTACTTTCTCAAATTAATATATAAACATCATTTTTTGTTATACTTAGCATTTTTCTATTTCCTCTTCTCATGACTGTTTTGTTTTTTGTTGACTCATGTGGTTTCTCCTATATGACTCAGACTCCATGTCACTCAAGAGGTACCACTTCCTCCCTATATTTTCAATCGATCTTGACACATTAAGGACAATGTTGATCTTGGTTGGGGGGAGAGTTGAGAAAGTAAGTTCTGTTAATAATGCTAAGTTATTTTGTTAATTTAGTTACTTTTTACTCAATTTTAAAATTAAAAAAAAAAAAAAGTTTTTACTCTAATCTCCATGATTATTAATGAAAAATTCTCAAAATGAAATGGGAGAAATTGAATTCTTACCTTTTTACTTGAATCTTATAGTATGTATTATGCGTATTGAGGTTGATGAAATATTGAAACTCCTATTGATTTCAACCTTATTTCTTCCACTTTAATCTTACCACACATTATGCACATTAGGTTCCGATTATAAGATGAAAAACTATCTCACCCCCTGAACTTAGGAAAATTTAGACTTGGTACCTTCGACCTCGTTTTAATAGTGTTGGACACCTTAATAAAGGCTAATGAGCCTGAAAAAAAAACAAGAGAAAGTACAAAGTGTTACACTTGCCTTGCAACCCGAGCAAGGTCCAAGGGGTATATGGTGAAAATCTTTAAAACTCGGTGCCCTAAACCTTGATTGGTTGGGAGCCACCGACCTCAATGCTCGTTACAAGGGTGAATAGGTGGTGTTTAACATATTGTAGGTGTTTGGGTATTAAATTTCAATTTCAAAAGTCCGGGGTAAAATCTAAGGAGTTAGTGGTCGAAAGATCCTTAAAGCTTGATGCCATAAACCTTGATCGGTTGGGAGTCATCGATGGACCCCTGTTACATAGACACTTTAGAAAACAATACCTTTAGCATTGCACTCTTACAATGAAAAAAAAATTATGAAATAAAAGAGGTGCATTCTTAGCCTATTGGAGGTTGATCAGTTTGTTAAGATTTGAGAAAGAACTAGGTTGGGGGGAGAGAATAGTTCAACATACTATAATTAGAAGCTAATAATATTAACACTTAGATTTTTATGGAAGAGTAAGGATTGGACCTTTGGGAGTGGAAATTCTTTTGATGCTTAAATTTGCATAATGCCTACTCTTTATACATTGTGATTAGGTAAGAGATTTGATGACTCTTGTTGAAGGTTGGGTTTTTCCTCTTTGATGTTCCATGTGAGAGTATAATCCATATCATGCCACTTGAAAATTTTTTGAAGTGATCAGCATGATTTTGTAAATTATATTACTGTTTATTTTTCTTTATCTCTCCTTCATTGCTAAGGGAATAGCAATGTGTCAATTGGGGGGAGTGATTACTACTCAAAAAGTGCTCTTTTATAGCTTGAAATTAACTGATTTGAAACACTTTTGAGTATTAATTAATACCTTTTAACTCAATTGGCACATTAACGGACCTAACAAGGGTTATTAATCAGTTTTGGCAAGTTTTGGTGTTTTTTTGGTTGCTTTTTTATCATTAAAACAAGCCAAGAACAAGGAAGAATTTTGTGAAATCCATGGCAAAGCAAGTTGAAGCTCAAATACATGAAGAATCCAAGCTTTGGAGAGCTTCGTAGCCTTTGCCAAGCCAATCAAGTATGCAAGGAAGACAATCAGAGAAAAAATCTAGCAACCAGCAATTTCACATAGCATGTGAAATGCCAAAAGGAGTACAAGTTGTAGGACAGAGAACATGACTAAGAAAATTGAATTTCGCAAGCCTTGTGAAACCAAATGCTGAAAAACCAAGCCAAAAATAAATTTCGCATACCATGCGAAATCTCGCATGGCCTGCAAAATCTCCCTATGTAATTTCCACATATTTGCGCACCAACTCCGCTAGATTTTTATCTCCAGATATTTTGTGTAATTCCCTATTTTCTCCTTGTAACCAACCAATGATAAGATTTCTTGGTTAAGAAGTTTAAAGGAGAGTTAAAAATACCACTCTATATATATCTCTTGTATCTTGTAAAAGAAAAATGAGGAGGATCATAGTAGGAAATATATTTACAGAGCACTTGCTCTACCTTTCCTTCGAATTTTGTTTTCATTTTTGTTCTAGCCAAACATCCTCTGAGGCCTCAAAGGATGGGTGGCTAGGTTTTTTCGTTTCTTGGACTGAAGAAAGCTAGGTAAGGGATTCGGATACAAAAGTGAGAGTTTTCCTTGTTTTAAATGAGGAAAGTTATGACCCGTTAATGGTTTTTATTTTTTTAGTTTAACTTAAAATCCCTTAAAATCACTTGGCCCAACACTTGGTAAGCTTTTCGGACTCCTTGGAGATCCATTAGTTATCTCTTGTGAGCCTTTAGAAGGTGGTTTAAATGTAGGATTACCTAGAATGACCAACACTTGGTAAGCTTTTCGGACTCCCTGGAGATCCATTAGTTATCTCTTGTGAGCCTTTGAAGGGTAATCCAAGGTTAGAATCACCTTGAATGGCCAATACTTGGTAAGCTTTTCACAATGAGAGGTGGTTAGTTATCTCTTATGAGCCAGTGAAAGATGATTCACAGTGAGAGGTCTTTAGTGTTTGAAACCATTAATGGGAAGCAACTGCAATCTTTCATGGACCAGTGGGATCAAAACTTGATTGCTAAATACACACCGGTTTGGGAGATAACCATTCTTTATGTTATTGTCCCCAACGCGAGGAAAAGATCTGGAATCTCCCCTTTTTGTCTAAGGAACCTGAACCTAGTGACCTAAAACTCCAAGAAAACTTTTCTTTGTAATTAATCTCAATTACTATTTTTGGTTAACTTAAAACCAACCTTTCAACCAAAAATTATGTTTTCTTTTAAAGCTAACCCATAAAAGAAAAAACATCATTTCAGTACTTTAACTAATATCACGTGTGATATGAAAACCCATCCCTATAGAGGATCCTAGAACCACTATACTATGCTAGCTATGCTACCCTAGTTTATGGTGAATTAGGTTTATAAATTTTGTTGATACCTCCCGTCTAATGATTGAATCAAAGAGCACACCAATTGGGGACAAATTAGATATTCTCTTTTTAGTTTGCAATGGTTATTTGGTGATAAGGGTAGGTTAGCTTTAAGTAGCTAGTCTTAGGACTATTATGAACATCAATATTCATATGATCTTAAAGACCTTTCCATTTTCCTTCGGGATGACTAAGGGGATTCTAAAATATTATATGGTGTTCATATAGAAGTCAAAGGTTCTGTAGGTTTTTTTGTAAAGAAAAAAAACAATACCAAATAAAGAAAATTTAAGAGAATGAATAAGAGAGCAAGCTCAAGAGCAAGTGATTCCTTTGTGACCTTTTAGGACACTAGAAAAGCAATGCCCAATTTACCTAAAGGAAAAAAGAAAATACACAACATTTTCTTGTTGTTGAATATTTAGTTATGGATTTCACCATTTATGTTGGATAGATTCCAACCCCATTGTCTGTGAATCCTTATAGGATATTCTATAAGTGAGAAGGTTAAATGATGGTATTATACTTATCTTAGATTAAAATACAAGGTTAGTTATGCAAGTCAGTGGGAGGTAATATCCTCTTCTTTAATATGTATTCCATTATCACTTTGCCAAGTGATGAGAATAGTTAGATTTTGGGATTGAACCTAGCACTAATTAAATATTTGGTATCTAGACCTAAGTCATATTAATCTAAATAGGATCTAAAAACTGGTGAAGTCTAGACTCTTTGATTCCAAAAGATCTTTTAGTCTACAAATCTTATATAGATGGTAAAATGACCAAGAGGACTAAAGCCAATGAATGTTTTGAGTCAGTGCATACTAACATGTATGGAACTTTTAGTCTCCATGCATGGAGAGGGCATGGGTATTTCATCACTTTTAGTGATGATTACTCTAGATTTGGATATGCACATAGAAAATCCTATGCCTTGGATACATTCACTAAATTTAAGGCAAGATCAAATAACCTATTGGTTATATATACCAAGTCACTTCGATTAGATGAAGGTGATATGTCTAGTAAGTTTGATTCTTTTCATTGGAGCATGGGATTATTTCCTAGTTATGTGCACCAGGGCCTCTATTGCAAAATAGAGAGGTGGAAAGAAGATATCAAACTTAGATGAAGATAGTGAGATCGTGGATAGGTTTCTCATTTTTTTTTTCCCCAGATTCTTTTGGGGATATGTCTTATAGACTATGTAACACCTTTTTTTCTTAAGAATTATATCAATTTATAGGATATATAAGAGGATTTTTGGGTTTTACCTTTATAGTCAGGATCATCAGAAGATAATTGTTAACATAAATATCATATTTTTTATGACTATATGATAAGGAATAAGGCAGAGAGTGATATAGATTGGAGGATATATTAGAAGATAGTCTCACATTGCATAGGATAATATGGATCCAAAGAGTTAAAAGCATACCATTCCTATGATTTCTAGTACACTAGTGTCTCATTATAGTAGTGAGCAGTGTTTGTGCTCACTTAAAGCAAGGAGCTATGAAGAGGTAGTTAGAATCTTTGTATTCTAACATAGTTTGGGTTGTTGTAGAAGCACCTAAAGGTATAAAACCCAAATGTGAAAGTTGGTGTACAAGAGGAACATAGGAGTAGGTGGAAAGCTTGAGTTTTATGTGGCTAAGACTATAGGTAAAGGTTATAGTTTGAAACTTTGTTTCAACTATGGAAAACCTTTTTAATAGTGGTCATACTCAAATCCATCATATTACTTCTATCTATTGCAATGTCTCATTTAGGAGATATAGCAACCAAACATTTTCATAGCAAAAGGTTGTATGTTTATAAGAAGCGTGGTGATGCTTTAAGATCTTGTAGGCAGATGATAATCTACTCATTGGATATGAAGTAGGAATATTGTCATCAGTCAAAATTTGGTACTCTACTCGGTTCTAGATAAAAATCTAGAAAAAACTACAATATATTCTTGGGGTTAAGGTCTTTTAGGACTATAAGAATAAGAAAATTGTTCCATGTCACTTACATGATGAGCATTTGGTCTAGTACATGATGCAAAACTCCCAGAAGGGTTTGTTACTCTTTGGATTTGAAGTTATCTTTCTTAGGATAAATGTCATTGGAAATTTGTGGAGAGAGATCGCATTAAGGTAGTATCCAATGCCTATGCAATGGATAACCTTAAGCATACGATGCTATGTGCTAGACTAGATATTTGCTTTGTTGTAGGAATAATGAGTGGATATTCCATTCCCTCATTAGAGCTTTGGGCGGATATCAAAATATACTCTAGCATTCTTAGAGAACAAAGGATTATATGTTTATGAGTCTTTGCGATGATGGAACTCCTATCGTATTGGGAAATTAGACTTTTAGTCTGATAAGGACTCTCGTAGGTCTACCTTTAGGAATTATACACTCTAAGTGGTTTTTATTGCTTCTATAGCAAAAAAAAAAAAAAAAAAAAAAAGGCTTTTTGGCTTATGGGTAGTTTCCTTGGCTATATTGTCTAAGATACTGTTATGTGGGACAAAGGCATAGTCTAAAGAACTAAAGTACCACTAGAAGAGGAAACACATAGAAAGCAAGTGATACCTTATTATGAGATAGTACAGAGAACTGATGTGACTGTGGAGTAGATTCTTTCTACAATACCCAGTTTGCTTTTAGGGATGGTGAGAGTTTGATAGGATTGAGCCCTTAAAAGCAAGACATGATGAACAAAGTTAGACTTCACTATCCCTTTGTTATCCTTTTGGTGTATTGACATTGATTTGAGTATCCAGACCATGTCTCTTATATTGTATATGAATTGGGTGCATTAGGAGTTGCACAAAAGATGTAACTTATAGGTTCCTTGTAAGTAGATAAGTTGTCCACAATTGGTTCCTAGACTTGGGCATTCCAGTAGAGATTGTAGTAAAACACCTCCGAATTAGAAAAATGGCTTGTATTAGCCATCAAGATGGGTTTCCCATGGTGAGTGCACTAGTGTATGTGATACACACTGGACATGACCTAAGGTGAATCATGACGCAAGGCTATCAATTCTTATGTTTCACCAAGCTACTATACTACATGAACTCTCAACCTTGAGAGAATATTAAGCCTGTGCCAAAATCAACAGGAGACTTTGACCTATTAGTGATCTAAAGGACATGTGATCATGAAATCTGTAGCCACAGTAACTCATTTAGTGGAATTTGATATATGCTCCTTGGAGTTAGAGTATGTCATTTGATCACATAATAAGTAGGATTTGTAACTCAAGGATTTGAGAGGTAATCTTAATAGGTGATAACACTACCTTGTTAGATTACGGACACCAATTCATAGGGAGTCTGCATGCAGTGGATAGTAGCTCATAGACCCGAGCACTTAGTGTCTCGCTGGGTATGGAGTGTAATTGACTATTTGTAGTGGGATGTTGAGTCAATTTTAGAATTTGATTCTAAGGGAGGCAATACTCCTATGGGACCTAGTGGTCCCCGCTCTAAGCTCATATTCCTTGATGATAAGGTTTATGAGGGTTGGATGGGTTTTTAGTTCCCTTTTGTGCATAAAGGCGTTTTGGTAACTATGCAAGGTTGCAAAGGGATAAGTAAGTGCTATCTTTGGACTAGGCTAATTGATTAATTAGGGCTTTGTATGGTTAATTAATCAATTAGCAACCTTTTCTTGGGCTAGATTAAGTGACCCAAGCCCATAGTAAGCTTAAGTCACTTAAGCCCTGTATGAAGCCCATAAATGCCCCTTTAGGGGTTAAGGTTTCCAAGTCTTGCCTTTCTCTGATTCGGTCTAGAGAGAGAACCCTAACCTCCACCCTTGAGATCTCCACCATTTCAGTGCCTAGACACAAAGAAGAGTCGTTGGGCGAAAGATCATGGTGTTTACAAGATCTATTATGACTTTAGAGTTATCCACATTGATTGGAATCAATTCGAGAGCATCCAGATCAAAGGTATGTGACTTTATTCTCTAGATCTATGATTTTTTTTGTATCCATATTGTTCTTGAATACTTGTTTATTTACTACGATAGATTTAAAAGGCTTAGGATGAATTTGCATGCACCCTACACGATCCAAGGCATGAGAACGAAGTTATCCAGGATTCCCAATAGTTCTCAAAAGAAAAATGCACCTCAGAGGCTAAATCTAAAAATGAAACTTCAAAAGTCAAGCTCAAACTCCAAACATTCTTGAATAAGCTAGTAAAAAGATATCAAATACAATACAAAAGAGTCATTCATCTACCTTCAAAGACAAAGAAGACAAAGTTGGGTTCTTCAAAACACACGAAGAAATTATTGATAAGTTTACTTGAGATAAGTCATCATTAACCCATAATTAAAATTTGCTCCAAGAACACGTGTTTACCACCCTTGGATTAAAATCAAGTCTAAGCTAGACACATTCTTCAACAAGCATATGGAAGAATATTAAACACAATACAAAAGTGTCATTCATCTACCTTCAAGGCTGAAAGTCAAAACGAATTCAAAGAAGCTTCTTTTGTTCTCCAAAATGCTTAAGAAAGGTCTTCACAAGTTTGGTTGAGAATGAGTTATCTCTAACCCTCAATTAAACTTTGTTCTAAGAACATGAATTTATCGCCCTTGGACCAAACTCAAGACAAGTGACGCTCCTAGCTCGCATGAGCTTAAACTGCGTATGACACCAAAAAAAACAAAAGGTCCCCTAAGTTTAAAAACCTAATAAAGGCGACTTAGGCAAAAGTTAGGACATGCTCACAAAATAAAAATTTTCTTTTTGTTTTATCGAAAGTTAGAGCACATAAAAAAATTAAAAAAAAAAAAAAAGGTTTGCTAAGTTGAAAACCTGAAAATATGACTTAGGAAAAAGTCAAGACATATGTTCCCAATATTAAATTTTTCTTTTAGTCTTAACAAAATTCAGGGCACATAAAAAAAACAAAATGTATGTTAAGTTGAAAACTTGAAAAAGTGACTTAAGAAAAAGTTATAACATATGCTTGCAAGATTAAATCTTCTTAGTCTTGGTAAAAGTTAGAGCATAAAAAATAATAATAAATAAATAAAATTGAACTACATTTGACTTGATCCCCTCTCTTTGAAGGGTACATAGACTATTTGAGGAAACTACCCAAGTTCAATCACCACCATTAAAAAAAAAAAAAGTATCAAGTAAGGGCTCAATTTTAATGAAGTGTTAAAAATACAACACTGCATAATGTCAAGGTTATGAATTGTCTACATAGGTGTTAAGTATAGTTTCAATTTCAATTAGGTTTTAAAAAGTTGGACAACATTACACATCCAAATCAAACCAATTCGCATGAGTACAGACATTAGGACTTAAACCACATTAAGTGTCAAAAGTACAACACCTTGTAGCGTCAAAACCAACTTGTTTGCATAGGTGATAAATATAATTTTAGTTTTAATTAAATATTAAAACTTGAACACCACTATACATTCAAACCAAACCAATCTACACTAGTGAAGACTTTAGCATATAAGTGTTGAAAAGACGACACCGCTTTGCATCAGGGCTTTAACTTGATGACATGAGGGTCAAAATTTAAATATTCATATTTTTTTATGGATATTTAAGTTTATTATTAAAAAAATAAAAATTTCTCCTCAAGTGTTACGGTGATTTAAAAAAAAATTAGCGGAAAGCAAATTTATCTTTTCAAACAATGAAGATCAACACATGTTCAAGATGGTGAGGATCCATTGTGCGACTCCACCAGAACGTTCATGGCATCATCCTCATGGTGAGTCGTCCATACAAAGTCATTTTCATTGTGATCCATGCGTCATGGTGCAACTTCACTAGTGCTACTCTACGCATGCCCTATCATCCCCCATACTCCAAGAAGGAAAGACTTCTCCAAGAGAGTTCAAGTTGGATTTCTTAAATCATTGTTCTCATATAAAAAAAAATTAGGAAGAATAAATTAAAAGAGAATATGCCTATGAAAAAAGGAAAGTAGATGTTCCAATTAGAAACTTTGTTGTTAACACAAGATCTTTCTTTGATACTAAGTGGAAAGGAAGAAAGGAAACCAAATAGTGTTTGGGAAAAGTAGAAAAGAAATATTTTTGAAATAGGAAACTTCCTACTAAAATATTTAAAAAAAAATAAAAATAAAAGAAAAACAAAGGGTAACTTCAAGGCCCACCCCATATACATTGCAAGGCATATACGTTATACGTCTTGAAGTGGGGCATTTGTAGACATTGAAACTTTTATTGAAATAAATTGTCACTAAATTAGTCTTCAAAAAAATATATATATGGCTCTCCAATTCGACAAAATTGAGGATCGACAAGTGATAAGTCCTATACACATGTGATACATGACATATGTTAAAAAGGTGACACATGACGAAATTTGGAAGACTACAAAATTTAGTGTTCCAAATAAAAATTTTTAATTACAGTCAAATAAGAATTAAAAATAAATAAATATTCTCTTGTTGACAAATTCTTAATTGAAACAAATATTCCAATTGAAATCAAAAGATAATAAATAAATATTCTCTTGTTGGCAAATTTTCTTAATGACGAAGAAAAGTTGCTAAAATCAAGCAACTAAATCTTGGAGAATTTCAAATTTTAATTTCCTAATTTCATCTATAAATAAGGGTGACTTCCTTTAATGGAGACACTTTTTGGAGATTGGCAAAAACAAATCTACATCAAAAAGGAGGCTTTACAAAGAATATAAAGGCTTCACAAAATCTCCCTACAAGTCCAATAAACCACTCTGAGCCCTCGATTGACTTTGAAAACAAAGAAAACATTTTCATCGTTTACACACACGATCTTCACCGTTCAACATGTTCATTCCAGAATAAGCCACTTGTGGCTCTTAATTGATTTCTAAAATCAAAGAAATAATTTCATGGTCGTCTCCCAAATTGTGATCAAGGTGAAAAAATCAGATGAATAAATTGTTTTGTAAGAGAATATTACCACAAAGATTATATTCCACAATTTAATAATTTTAATAAAATATTTTGTTTTGCATTATTTTTTCTATTGTTTTACTTACATTGTAAGACTTTTGTGAAATTTGTGTATACAAACATAATTTCAATAAAATACATAAAAATCATGTCTTTGAGTTACGATTCAACAAAATCCACTAAAATCATATTTTATAGACACGATTTCAGTCATATATACTAAAATAGTATATTCAAGTCAATACACTAAAATCTATGTGGCACTTATAGATTTGAAAATATTTCTGAATTTGCCAAAGTTTTAAAAATATTTTTTTAAATTTGGTTTTTTTTTCTTTTTAAAAAAGTCCCAATTTTCTAAGGATTCAAAATTTCATGTGTTATCACGTGTAATTTGCTACAACCCTTTGTAAAATTATTTCTCTTTTTAAATTATTTAATTTTAAATATGAAAATTGAGGATTTTAAATAATTTTTTCTCAAATTGTCTCCATCGAGATATAATGTTATTAATATTTTTTGAAGTCATTAATCACTTATGAAAGAAAATAAAGTTATAAAACCGTTTCAAATTGTAAATACATCATGAAACCAATGAAGATGCCTTTTCCCCCTTTTGATTTAATGAGCCCTATCTATATATATATATATATGCTTTTGGTTCCTTTATTAAGGATCTTTGCCTAAGATATTTTTTCTCTATAAAAGCAATGGCTGGGATTCCCCACCAACGCCACTATAAGGCCGAGTTAGGCGGCCAGAGCACATGAAAATGTTCTCACATATTCGGTCCAGACTGCAATCTGCCAAATAAAAGTAAAAGAAAGAGATCAGAAACATGTTCAAGAAAGGCTGAGAGCACATGAGAAGATGCCTTAACACATTTGGCATGGATTTTGGAATCCAAATAGAAAACGAGGCATATATATTATATATATCGAGCAAACGGTACAAACTTGCATGACAGTTATAAATACAGTAAGGAAAGAAAAACTGAAAATTCCAACTACTTCACACATCCATGAGAAATTATGCAGAGACTCATTGTAGAAAGTTCAGAAGTTGGGTTTGGTGCATTTTTGTTGACCTGGTAACCATCTTTTTCTTCTTGTTCCTATTTTATTGCTGCACGTGTCACCAACCTGACCTCAGAAGCATGGAATCATGATTTTCCCTTTGGGTAGAAGTAAACTCTTCTGATCCAATCCTAACCAATCCAAAGGAAGGGCTGGCCCAGTGCCACTCTCACAGCCTGTTAAAAAGGTCAGCAAATAATGGAGCTTTGCTGCGTGGGTTTGTGGTGGTCACGACTCGCAACATATGAAAGTCATTGATACTAACACATGCCATTGCCCGCCCACTGCACATGCTCTGTGTCTCCCTTCTCCCCTACAATCCACGCACTTTTCTTCCCTCTTATTTTTTTTTTCCCTTTTATTTTCTTTCTTTCTTTCTTTCTTTCTTTCTTTCTTTCTCTTTTCTTTTTCTCTATAGCTATCCGATCAATCCATCTCATGGACTCATCACAAGACCCTCATAACATCAGATTACACACCAGTCACCACCACTAATTAAATCATGTATAGTTAGAAAATCAGATAGCTACCTATGGCGCATAAGCGGTTACAATATTAGGATATCACACATTATATAAGCTTAACTTTTATTAATTTGTCTACCCTTTTGTTCTCCTTGTGCTGTGCTGTTAATTTCTGAGCTGAATGTGATTCTATAGAGCCGGGGCTACGGCGGGTTGGTGTGATGACAGCGCGATGCATTGAAGATGTCTAGGACAGCTGATCAAGTGGTCATTGGTGAGGCCAGCGGCTTGCATGAACGAGTAAATTACAGTGGGCCCAACCAACCTGAAACCCCTCCTCACCATGTCTTTGCTGATGCTCTCTGATTTCGAGGTCTTCACTGGGATCTTGTGGCATAATTTGTACTGGGTGGTGATGGGCTTGTGATTCACAAATCCCCAGATATACTTGTGAAATGATCCGAATTCCCTCTTAATCTGTGAAATGTAAGTATTGAATTCAATAAAAATATATATATACAGATTCTATTAGCAAATAAAAGTGCTTAATGGTTAGTAGTACTGGAAGGGGTCCCATATTGTTGTGTTCAAGTGACATTCTTTTGAGGTTATGATTTTTTCGTTTAAGTGCGTACTCCTTTTACAAAGGAGTGCCACGGGAAAAGATTAGAGTCCCATTTCTCGACAAGATGTTTATCCCGTTAAAGTGAAGCTTGTAAAATATATCACGGGCCACTGATTTGCACCAATATGAGTTGGATTGAGAGCCATTTTGAAAAATTCAGAAAGTGGTTACCAATGATTGTGATTTTGAATAAAATTCTTTGAATTTATAATATTTCAATAATGTTTAAAAGAATTACTTTACATTATCCTACATATTTTTAAAAATACTTTTAAAAAAAATTTGAAATACTTAATTTCTTCAAAAAGATGCTTCAAAACATTAGGAAGTAATTCTGATTTTTTCAAAATAACTGGGGTTTAAAAATTGTTTCTAAAGAATTGCTGTGAAATTGACACTCAATAAAAAAAAAAAAAAAAAAAATTGATGTTTCTTTACCTCAAGAATTCGGTTAGAGTTGTCCACCACTCCTCGAACTTGGCTCAAATCTATGCCATAATAAGCACTGATGCTTGTTATCTTCTTTTCGCTGAATTTTGCCACAATTTCTGCATCATATCCGGCAAATGCATCCCTGAAAGCAAAAAGATTCGGGGAACCACTTAATCACATTTGGTTTTTTGAGAAGAAAAGCTGGTTGTATGAAATATCTGAGTTCTAAAAGCCCACTCACCTGTATTCCTGACGTTTCTTCAAGACAGTTGTCCAGTCTGATCCAACTTGAGCACCAGTCATCACTAGCAGTTCGAACAGCCGCCTTTATATAGCACAAACAAAACAATCACTCTTAATTCCCCAAAAGTGAAAGAGAGATAGAGAGATAGAGAAACATAGAGAAAACTTACTTATCATCATGGACCGGGACACCCCATTCTTCATCATGGTATTCAACATAGCTAGGATCTACACATTAAGCACATTAAGTTAGCCATGCTATTCTCACAGTAATATACCTGGTTCTAAGAAATAAGACCCTCATTTTTTTCTTTTCGGTTTTTGCCTTCCTTAATTAAACAAGTTGTGTGAACCACCGGTATGTTTCAGTACCTGAATTGGGGGTGATGAAACTGCATCTCTTTTCCTCTCGAGTGGTGATAACCAAAGGATCTACAGGACTAATCTTCTCTTCGTGCTTGGCAGACTTTGTTCTTCCATAGTGGGCAATTCGCATCTTTCGCTGCACTTGCATAATGGCCATTTGTTCCCTTCTTGCTGCTGCTATGCTCCCTGGAGCCTCAACTATGAAAGAGGAAGAGTAATTCAATGAACTAGTGTCAGAAGAAGGTGCTAATCCAGCACTGCATTTTTTTGTCTTCTTCGGTGAACTAGAGGATTTGGTGGTTCCTCGTGGTGTTAACACCTTCTCAAGACTAGAATTCAACCCGTTAGGATCATTTCCTCTCTTAAGTGCTGGTTGCCTAGGTGATTTTAAGTTGGGAGAGGCTGGAGGAGTTAATGAAGGCTTGGTTTTAGTAGTATTAATAATAGTAGTTGGTGGCGGGAGAGATGCAGGTAGTGGAGAAGTAGGAGATTTTGGGGAGATCTTCTTAAATGAATGATGCCTTTCTAGGCTAGGAATTCGGTTGCAAGTGGGCTGAAGGGCTGGACGGCCATTGATCTGAGCCTTAGACGGGGTGATATCAATACCTTGGTGCAGCTTAGACTTGGAGGAACACATATTGAATGCTTTTGGGTTGGTACAGTATTGAGAGAATGGATGAACTTATGAATGAATGGCTTTGGTTTCCCAAATTAGCGGGAGTAAGAAGAAACGAGGATGAGAGAATGGTATGAGGGGTGAGGAAGGTGAAAGACTTAAGGAGGGTTGCAAAGGATGAGGAGATTATAAAAGGGAATGTGGGGACAGGTTAGGGAAGTTGTAACATGGGGGGTCTGCCATACACCGTCTCCAGAGGGGCATCACTTTTGCTAACGTGGGCACGAGGATGACAGTGACGCCCTCCGCTTAGAATTATATATTTGTGAAGACAAAAATAAGTGTGGGGATGGTGGTGGTGGTGCCACTGCCAGCCTTCTGCATGGACCCTCTTTCCACACTCTTTCTGCCTTTACTGCTTATGAGTCCATATCCTCCTCCCAAAACCCAAGCTGGAGTGGGGAGAGAGAGAGGGAAGAAGATGCACCAATCATTGTCCCTCTTTAGAGCTGGCTGGATATAAGTTGCTCAATTGGGGGCCGTTCTTATGAGTTTTGGGATTAATTTGTTTTGGATGGTTTTGCTTGAATTAATTGAGTAGTAAGTTCGGGATTAATTTGTTTGGGTTGGTCTTGTTTGAGTTAATCAAGTAGTAAATTATTAAAAGTCTCCCAAAGGCTTTACCCATCTCTTATTTCCATATTCTGTCCTAGCATGACAACAGGTTATGTTCAAGCAAAGGTGTTAGTCTGACACTCTGTAGAATCAAACTTTAATTGTATTGACAATGAATCAAGACATGGTTTTTGTGATCATGGCCTGGCGCTCATCTGTGTTTGTGCAGCAGAGCATAACACATCAAAGGAGAATAATTTGAGGATAAAGTGGTTCCCCAGGCTAATTAGTTCAATGGAGAAAGACAGATCAACAAGCTAACGTGAATCTGAACTAGGGGAGAAAGCCATGTGTGGAATTGTGGATCCCACGGACTTAGGGATGCTTGAGTAGGAAGAACAATCTAATGTGGTGCCTTAATATTACTCATCATGATATGTATGCCAGTCCAATCCAATCCAATCCAATCCTTGGCTTAACTGATCACATGACTAGAACCATTAATGAGAAGGTGGCCCCAACTATTTTATCCTCAACAGTGGGTTCAGGTCAGGTAGGATGAAAGTAGAGGAGTGGGGAGTGGGCTCCCAACACATACTCCTGCCAAGTGTCATTTGCATGATTGATATGATATATACCGGCGCAAATACCATGAATTAAAGGAGTAAATACATAGTAAATAAAACAAGAGAAGGGGATGATTGCAACACCACAGTCCCAGTGGGGGCATCTCGGATGTCCGACACCAGCAATGCAAATTTGTAAGAGTACCCGTTCGTTAAAATCATGAAGGTATTGAACGCTAGCCATCAAATTTGCCTAGAATAACCCTCCCTCACAACTGTAAGGCGTTGCTACTGCAATTCACCTTGTTTAAAGGTTAAAACCAGATGAAAATAGCACATGGATGGTACCGCACAATTCAAACTTTTAAAATCCATTTCCTATTACTTCTGCCTGAAATTATGATGCAAAAGAAACAAGCACATGATCAGTTTCTCCGACATAATTGCATCAATAATTTGAAGCATTCCAGAGACATAACCCAGGCAAAAACACATGATTGACATTTGTATGGTGAAACATCTTATCTCTGATCAATTTGAGTAAAGGACAGATGCAGCAGCGTCTATTAATTATTTTATCTCCCCAGGCAATTCATTTCGTCTACATCTGAACCGAAACCCTGAGTTTTATTATTATACAAGCTAATCAAGGGTATATGGGAACTTGGTCTAAATTATGAAATTGAATCGAACAAATCATCCAAATATGAAATTGTCTGGATTCAGTTTCTGATGCGAAGACCATGGGGATGACGGTGGGTTAAATACACACAATTTGCCATTAATCAAGACCTCTTGAATAGATAAATCGGGTTATGCAACCGCCTGCATGATTCTTTCCTTCTTTCCCTTTCTTTAATTTAGCCCCCTTCATTCACAACAAATGCAGTGAATGCTCCGTCCATAATTTAGCATATGATGAGAAAGAGGTTATAGTTTACTCTTACAAGAATATTTTGACTATATTTGGTTCTCAAAAGGTAATAAAAAATTAAAAATAAAATACTTTAAAAAAGATGAAATAAAATCAAGTATATTTCAAATTAATAAAAAAATTTATGTATTTTAAAATTATTAAATTTTTATATAATTATATAATAAAAATAATTTATTAATTTTATTATTTTACATTTTTTTCTTTCACCTTTTATCTTTATTATTTTTCTTAAACATTTTCCATCAAATTTTATGGAACAAAAAATAGGCATAGTAACTGGCATTCTCAATTTCTAGTTCATTAATGATAAAAGCAAACCCAGTTCTGCTTTATTCACAAACAATAGGAACTTCTCAGCTTCCATGAATGTAGTCCAGCACTTTATGAGAGTTCACTTTTGAGGATCAAGACTTTTTTTTTCCTATATCCTTGGATTCTCTTTTTTAATAAATAAAATAAAATAAAAATCGGAAGGTGATGATATCTCCTCTTAACATCTTTCTAGGAGAGAAACCCAAAATTGCATTATTGTTCGTACAGAAACCAAATACTTCACCTGTCTTGCCTAAAAAGAACCACTGAATTGAAGCTGCTAGTGAAATTCTTTTTCTTTTTTCTTTTCTTTTTTTTTTTTTTTTTTTTTTTGTTGTTTTGTTTTGTTTTGTTTCAAAAGTACTATCCATGATGGAACAACTTGTTTGATAATTGATATACATATTCCCCCAATGATATGTGGGGAAATTATATCCATAGCCAATTTTGGGACACAAATGACAGCTCCAATATTCAGATTCCAAAATTTGCTGGCTTCGGTCTCATCTCAATTCCATCCAAGTGAGGAGATGGCTCTGCCTCCTTGTTAAGCAAGCCCTAATTCAAAACCTTCTCCAAATTGAATAGCTGATCTATATTTTATTTTAATTACCCGGCAATATTTTAAAACATCTTCTCTTCAGATTCTTTGGGGTTATGGATCATTTTAAAATTTTAAAAAACTTTACTGAAAAATAAGAAAGTTGAAAGTGCCAATCGGACCTTTAGGAAAGGATATCTCACTTGCACATTGAGCCAGATAATGACCCAAGCAAGAACTTGCGCAGTTTGAGTTCCCCGGTTTCAGCCCGAGGGTCCATGGCATAACCCCAAGTTGAGTTTCTGTGATCCCAATGTGCAAGAACTAATTATTCTTTTTATTTATTTATTTTTTAAGGCAACAACCAAAGAAATTAAATTAAATTCATACGAGTACCCGTGACTTCTGAACTGAGCCACATTCATAAGCCACTTCTTCCTAATGACATTATTTAAAAATAAAAAATATATATATACATATATATAGAAAAAAAAAAAAAAAACAGAAAACCAAAAAAGTAGAAAAAAGGATAGGATTCGTTACGTTTATTTTTGAGTAAAAGCTGGACACCCTAACAGGTGGACCTTGGTGTTGGCATCCCTCAGTGTCAGAATTCTTGATGACAGATCTAACAGCAAAAGGGGAGATGGAAGTATTCTGGACGATAAAGACCTCCTGTTATGTGTTCAAATGATATTGGGCCCAGTGAGAAGTGCGCCCCAAGCCATTTCTAAATGCATGGGACCTTAGAAGTTATGATCCGTCATTATCATGAGTTTTGACAATTAGTATCCGAGTATAAAAAAGAAGTCTTCATTCCATCCAAGTTTGGAAGCAATTCTTTGTCTTCCCATCTAATTTATGTGGTAAAAAATGTCCTAGTTGAGAGGTCGGGGCCTACAGCCTGTCCCATTGCCTTAACCATGTTCTGAATTTTAAATGGAAAGGGATGTTATAGTCATTGTCTTCTTTAATGGAGAAGTATAGCACAGTAGGCCCTAATGTGAATTAATGATGGGAATATGATATCATCACTTGGCTTCCTTGGACTCTGTTTCCTGCACAACCCAAGATTCAACAATTCCGTCGTGGATGGAGCTTTGGAAAGCATGGAATCTTTGATGTACAAGCACCCATCTCAAGTGCTTACAACACTACTTCTGCTTTGGCAAATCCATATCAGGAAGGTACAAGAATATATACTGTAACACCCCTCTGAACCTGTTTACTTGCTGTCTCTAGTATGTAAGTGGAGGAAACTTTGGTATTATTTTAATTCAGTGAGGAATACCAAGGCTTAATATGAGTAAACAACAAGGATAAATAGACTGATGGCATGGTGGCATGGAGTAAAAATACAACAAAGAAATGCATGGACATGTTGAAAGACTTGGGCAAAATGGATTAGTAAGAGCATGAGACTAAATCAATAAGAACGTTTGTATGGAAAACTTGTTTGGGAGACCATTTCAAGGTTAATAAATGCTCAAAACAGGTTTGGAAAAGGTCTCAAATTGACAAGAATAGCGAATGGTCAAAACTAAGTTAAAATCTATACCCCACCACAGAAGGTCTCAAAAGCCAAAACCCTTGTATCCATCAGACTTCAACAGGGGCTCGATACACTTACAGAATTTCAATAAAATAAAAACAGATATGGGGCGCGGTCGAAATCAGTTTGATAAGGGGTAGATATAGAGCCACATTTTCATACAAGAATGCTCCATTCGACACTAGAAGAAAATCAGAAATAAGTATCGATCTAATTTCGATATCAATTCCATAACTAAAGCATTTCCACCTGGTATCGAAATTAGATCGACATATAGGTATGATAAACATTGAAATTTCAACAGAAGGTAGAGGGGCATTGAAATTTTCGATTAAGCTCTAGAAGCAAAGAGTTTGAAAAAATACGTTGCTGGGTCAGACCGATACACTTCGAACCTACTGACCGTATTGAAAATTTCCAAGTTTGAAAACATGGTTTCGACCTTTTCTTCAAAATTTTCCAAGTTTTATCTAGAGAAATCGAGTTGATTATTTCTAAAAAGAAAACCTCCACGAAAGCAATGTAAACGAAACTTGCATTAAAAGTGTTACAATTGAGATCTATGCTTTTCAAATATGTTTTACAACTCTAAGGTGATCCAAGCTATTTAAGGACTCTAACATGTACATGCATTCTCTCAACAAAATGGGTAAAGTAAAGCATGAATCACATACACTAAGATATGATACTGTGAACTCATATGCGTTCGTCACTCAATGACAAGACTCAAAATTCACAAAAAAAATGTTTTATTTGTATGAAAACTCATTTTACTTGAGTTTTGGAATCTTCACTTATTTGATTAATTTATTTTTTCAAACGGGATAATAAAATAGGAAAAAAAAAATTGTATGACTTCTTATTTGGAAAATACAAGTTTGAGAACTAGGAATGAGTTCAAGGGTCAAGTTACTTATCAAGAAGTTATAAGGATAAATCGTAACACTATTCTAAACTCTTATAACTATGGTTTCTAATATATAAGGAGAGAGAACTTTGACATTTAATTAATTAATTAATTGATACAAAATCAATGAATTCTTATAATAAAAAAAATACAAACAATGGCATGATGAAGATAAATTATAAAAATATACAAAATAATGAATAAGAGTAAATTTATTAAACTGAATGAATTTTTTATTTTATTTGAGTTTTGGAGTCACTACTTATTTTATTCTTATCTTTAAAAGAGACTAAAATAAGAAGAAAAAAAAAATCATGTGTGACTCTTTCTTTGGAAAAGATGAGTTTGAGACTCAAGAATAGGTTCAAGTGTCAGACTACCTATCAATAAGGTATAGAGATAAGTTATAGCACCCTTTTAAACTTGTATAAGCAGGGTATCTAATATATGTGTAGAGAGAACTTTGACATTTAATTAATTAACCAATGGATACAAAATCAATAAATAAGGGATAATAAAAAATAAAAGCAGTGTCATGGTGATAACAAATTATAAAAATCTACAAAATAACAAACAAGAGTATGACACAAGTTGATTTCCTAAACTAATTAATGATTTTTTTTTATTCAATGACTTTAATTTATTTATTTACAAAAAATGGTTCAACTTATTTAAAATAAATGATTTAGATTTAGTTTTATTAAAAGAAAATTTTTAATGTATTTTATTTACAAAGGAATGTTTAGTAACATATTTTTATTAGAAGAAATGAGTTTATGGTTTTATTTACATAAGAATGATTTTTATTTAGTTTTTTTTTTAGAAAAAGAAAGATTTTTACAATTGTATTTACAAAAATATTCCAATATCATTTTAATTTTTTTTTTATAAAAAAAATGTCTTTTACAATTTTATTTTAAAAAATTCCATTTTATTTGTCAAAAAAGGTTTCAAAATTCAATTTCATTAGTGATAAAAAAGAAACATATATATATATATATATATATATATATATATATATATATATATATATATATATATATATTGTTAAAAATGATTTTTTTTCTATTTCAGTGAAAGTTTGTTTAAAAAGGATTTTGTAGACTGCAAAATTCATCTAATTTTTTTTTTTCTAGACTAATTTTAAGTCCATTTTTATCTGTGGCTTTCAAGCCTACTTGCATTTGAATTTTAACCATACTCACACCCTTTAGATCTTAGTATTTTATTTTACCTTTTATTTTTATTTTTCTTCTTATCTTCCCATTTTTTTTTTCCTTTTTCACTTTGTCTCCCCTTTTTCTCTTGTCAAAGTTCACCCCACTACCCCATTTTCCTCTCATTTCCTTTCCTTTCTTTTTTTTCTTTTCCCCCCTCTTCTCTCTCGCTTCATGACCTATCCTTTCCCCTTCTCTTTTATTTTCCTTTATTTTCTCCTTCTTCTCTCAACACCCGCACATCCACCCTTTCTCCATAACCGTCACACCTCCAACATCGGTAGCACCGACCCATGAGTCATCACTAGTGACCCCATAGCCACCACTCCTCTCTCTCTCTCTCTCTCTCTTTCTCTCTCTCTCTCCCTCTCTCTCTCTCTCTCTCTCTCTCTCTCTCTCTCTCTCTCTCTCTCTCTTTCGTCTTTCATTCTCTCATATATTCTCAACTAAAAGCCCACATCCATGGCTGCTGCCATGAGCACTCATTCTCCTTCACCTCCAACTATCCTAGACATGGCCACCACACCCCACAACACTACTACTATCCTTTCTACCATCATCATTTTCCATCGAAGGGTTTCAAGATGGGTTTAATGGTAAAGAGGAGGTTTCCATCTTGATTTACACACTAATTGTTTCTAGCTTGAATTTGGGTTTAGGCTTAGTTTCAATTTAGTGAAATGTTGAATCAACTTCAAATTTGGATTTTAAGGGGGCCAATAGTCCTATGGGTCCCAACGGTCCCAATTTTAAGCTATTTACCCTGATGGCACAGGTAATGAGGGTTGGATTGGCTTTAAATTCACTTTTGTGCATAAGGTTGGTTTGGTAATTATGTAAGGTTATATAGGGGATAGTGAATAAAGTCTTTGAATTGAGCTAGTTGATTAATTAGATAGCCTTGTGTAGTTAATTAATTAATTAAGACCTGTTTAGGCCTATATTAAGTGGCACAAGCCTTTGTAGGCACAAGTCATTTAAACCTAGTAGGGGAACTCTATAAATACCCCCTTAGGGGTTTGGGTTTCTATCACTCTTGTGAGACAATCATTTTTCATCTTCAGAGAGAGAGTTAAGGTATTCACCCTTCCAAAGCCCATACTTTGGAGTTCAAAGATCAAGGTTCAAGTCACTAGGCAAAAGATCTTGGGTGTATAAGACCTCCAAACTATTCAAGCACATTTTTCATGGTGAGGAATTGATTTGAGGACATCCAGATCTAGGTATGATTATTATCTTCTCTAGTTTATTATTCTAAATGGTTTTTTTTAAAGCCATTGTTTCCACTAGAATAGTTTCTACAGAAGCCAGGGTAGAGTTGCATGTACCTATTTGATTTAGGGTTTGGGAATAGAGAGATCCAAGGTTCCCAACAAACATATTGGTCATACATGCATCCTAATCTAGTATTAGGCTATATAGGTCTTTAAAGATCATATTTTGTGTGGTGATGATGTGATATTGATGACTTGGAATAACTATCGAGATGTGATGATGACGTGGCTTGATCACAATAATGGGTGACATGGCATGACCATAATAATGGGTGGCATGGCATTGATATCAATGATGAGATGTTAGTGAAAATTGGACGGTGACACAACAGTGTTGATAAGGTGGCTCCAGCATTGAGAAAGCAATAGATGACATGGCACTAGTTTGATGGTGGCACAATAAATTTCAAATCTCATATAACCCAAATCTAAATCCTACTCCTAGTTACTAGCTCGATCAAAGAGCCAGTACAATACAAAGAAATGGTTGTTTCCAACCAAATAACACAACCTAATCAAATAAGGAAAATGCAACTGAAATGAAAAATATAGAGAAATTTCTCAAATACATCCAAAAATATGAGTACAAGGAAAGGGTCAACCGAGCTATGTGAATTGGAGTAAGAGAACACATATGCATCCCACAAAAACAAGCAAATCATGCACCATGTATAAGGAGGGTAGTCATGCAGCATACAGTTGTGCAAAGCAAATAAATATAGACACATACAAATATAAGATATATACAAGCATACATGATAATAAAAGTAATATATAGTAAGACACATGCAAAGTATAAAATACAAAATAATCATCAAGTCAAACTCTCACATGCCCAAAAAAACATGCAAAAATATAACAATGGCACAATAAGAGGGTATCCATTAATCAACT
Organism: Vitis riparia; assembly: GCF_004353265.1. Lineage (NCBI taxonomy): Eukaryota > Viridiplantae > Streptophyta > Magnoliopsida > Vitales > Vitaceae > Vitis > Vitis riparia. The sequence goes on from NC_048431.1 coordinate 15,779,500, forward strand.
AATCAAACATCATATTTCTCTTTACTCAAGTTCAAACTTGACCCTCCAAACATCGATAGTGGAGTCACCATTTTGTGGACCCGCATTTTTCATGTGTCCCTACTCGATAGTAAGACTTTTTTTTTTAATTGTGAAAAACTTATATTTTTGAAAATTGGAATCCTCACTTATTTTTGTTTATTTTTAAAATGGAAAACAAATTTTTAAAAAGTAAAACCCTTTTATGGCTTCTTTTTTAAGGAAAATACATGCTCGTGAAAAACCGAGTCCAAATCTGAGGGTCAAGTTACTTATTAGGAAGGTACCACGAGGATAGTACCCCTCTAAGTCCTAAAAGGTCTCTATTAAACAAGTAAAGAGAACTTTGAAAATTAATTAATTAATCACGAATACCAAAAAAGAATGTCACAAATAAATATATACAAGTCAAGGTGAAAATCAGACTACAAGAATATACAAAATATATAATAAGAGAAACGTGCAAATTGATTTATTAAATTAATTTGAAGAAAAGTTTAATTATGTCAAAGATTAAACATGTTTTCAAGAAATTTCAAAAGAGTTTATTCACATTAAAAAGAATTTTGAATTAAATATTTCAATTTATTTATTTACAAAAAAATGTTTCAATTTATTTTCAATAAGTGATTTGATTTGTTTATTCTCATTCAATTTTATTTTGAAGAAAATTATTTTTACTCATTATGATTAAAAAAATTTATTAAATACAATTTTATCAAAAAATCAATTTGATTTTATTTAGAAGCAAATGGTTTTTATTTATTTTTTCTAGAAAAAAGAACTAATTTTTACAAGTTTACTTACCCAAGTATTTCAATTTAATTCTTATTTAACAAAAGTGATTTTGACAAATTATTTTTAAAAAATATTTTTTTTTAATACAAATATATCTACAAAAGATGTTTCAATTCAATTTTATTTGCAAACAAATGGATTTTTATTATTTTTATAAAAAGCATGACTTTTATAATTTTACAAAATTATTAAAATCCATTTCAATTTTATTAGTAAAAATGATTTTTAATAGGGCAATAACTTTCTACAAAAGTATTTATAAAAATACCTCAATCCCTTTTTTACTTACCAAAAACGATTTATTATTTGATTTTATTAAAAAAATTATTTTTATTTGATTTAAGGAAACGTTTTTGGACTTTAAAAAAATTATCTTGACGTATAAAAAGAGATTTTAAATTTATTGCTTTTATTTTTAAAGTTTTTTAACTTATTTAAAAAAAAATGCTTATCCACTGTTATTAAAAAATGATTTTCATACTTTTATTCACAAAAGCATTCCAATTTGATTTTTGATTAAAAAAAAAAAAAGGAACTTTAAAATTTTATTTTAAAAAGAATTTTGCATTTTCACAATTTTATCTAAAATGAAAATATTTTACTTGATTTCTATTACAAAATGATTTTGACAAGTTTTATGTAATTCAATTTTATTTGAGAAAAAAAAACCATTTATAATTTGAGTTATCTGCAAATTTATTTAAAAATATGATTTTTGTAACTTTATTTTAAATAAGGACTTTTTACTTACTTTTATTAAAAAATAAATTTATCTTTTTTAAAAAAAGAACATTTTTTTAAAAGTTTATATAAAAAGAGAGTTTTGCTTATTTTTCATTAAAAGTATTAAAGGAGATTTTTTTTTTTTCACAAAAAGATATTTTGATACAAATTTAATCAAGAAAAATGTTCTTGTAATTTTGTGAGGAAAAAAAAAAAGGCTTGGATCAGAAACGATTTTTATTTTTGTATAATTATATATAAAAAATATTTGAATTTTATTCTTAGAAAAATAATTGAAATTATATATATATATATATATATATATATATATATATATATATATATATATATAATGATTTCAATTGATCAAAATAAATCAAATTTTGATTTCTCAACGAAAAACTAGCTGCCAATTTTGTTAAAACGTGAATTTCTATTTTATAAAGAAAAAATCTATTTAAAGTGTTTCATATTTTTATTAAAAAAATATTTATAAAAATATAAAATAAAAAATAAATCCAATTTTTATGGAAGAGATTTTCAAATTTATAAGGAAAAGACAATAGGTTTATTATTAAAAAAAGAATTTAGTTTGTTTAAATTATGAATATCTATTTATTATTTTTTTAATACATTATTATAAATGATTAAATCTATTATTTAAAAAAATAGTTTCAATTTTATTATTGATATAAAAAAATTGGTTCATTAAAAATATTTTACAAACAAAAAGATTATATTTTTATTTCTGTTAACATATTTGCACTACACAAAAATAAAATAAAATAAATAAATAATGTATGCACAATGATAACAAAATCTCATACTTACAAAATAAAATTACAAAAAAAAAACACTAACAGAAAATTAAGGTATTTACAAGGATACCAATCAAACAAATGAAATATACACAACTAAAAAAAGCTAATATTTACATGTGTGATAAATTAAAATAAAATCAATATATACAATAAATAAATAAAGAAGAGGCAAAAGATATCAATAAATAAGTGTACCCTTCTTGTAGTGCAATCCTAACATTAGTATGGCTCTCAACATCTTCCTAAACAAAGTTCCAATAATACACAAAATCTCTCAATCCTTTCATAAGAGCGTCATCCTCCTATCCCTCCCTCCCCACCTAAAACTAAAAGAAAGAAAAATATATAAGGACTCTTGAAGCCCCTCATGGCGTCATCCCCATTAATCTACTTCTACCCATACTCTATCTTCAACTACTACACTTGTCCCCAACTAACAGAGTGTGTCTCTTCTTGCTCTCAACAGCAGGCCATAATACTAACCTAAACATTAGGAAAAAGGAAGCCAAGTCAAGTCAAATAATCAGAACATGTATCACAACCCAAAGGAATCTACAAGCTTAATAAAAAGAAAGTCTGAATGTAATTCAACTAAAATAGCAAGTCTGAAACAAATAATGAGCCCAAATCTCGAATAAAAAATTAAGTCTAATTGATAATAAAAAAAAAAGGCTCAACTCAACATATATCAAATCAACTGCACTCTAGTACCTATGTAAATAACAACGAGACAAAGCTTGGTTTCTGGATCTAGTGTCCATTGAATGCAAACTCCCCACAAACCTATGTCTATAATCTAAAAAAGTAGTATTATCACCTGTCAAGATTACCTTTCCAATCTTTGAGTTATAGATCTCACTTATTATGTAATCAATTGACATACTCTAACTACAAGAAGTATATTTCAAATTTTCACTAAAGAAAATGCTATAACCATAACCTTCTAGATCACATGTCATTTGGATCACCCAAAAGGACACTCTATATCAATCCCATGAGATATCATGGTGCCTTTATTAAAAATACATATTTTCACCAACCTTCATCAACAATGACTCAATCCATAAGGAATATATGATTAACTTACAACCTTACTCGTAAGTTAAACCCTTCTGTTAATTTTGGCATAGGCTCAATATCCTCTTAAGGTTGAAAGTCCATGCAATATAGTAGCTTGATGAATCATAACAATTGATAACCTTACATCATGATCCATTCTAAGTCTTGTCCCAATGACATCACATACACTAATGCACTCATCATAGGAAACTCATCCAGATAACCAAGTGCATTAGTGTATGTAATGCACACTCTATGGTGAATCATGACGCAAAGCTATCAATTGTCATGATTCATCAAGCTACTATATTGTATGGACTCTCAACCTTGAGAGGATTTGACCTTTAGGTGAGACCCTAAAGTGGTCATATATCCCTACTATTGATGGAGGTTGGTGGCAACAAGTATTCTCGATATAGGCCTCATGATATCTCATGGGATTGAGACGGTGTGTCCCCTTGGGTGATTCAGAGGACATATGATCATGAAATATGTGGTCACAATAATTTTTTTAGTGGAATTTGACATATGCTCCTTGGAGCTAGAGTATGTCAATTGATCATATAATAAATGAGATCTGTAACTCAAGGATTTGAGAGATAATCTTGATAGGTGATAGCACTACCTTGTTAGATTATGAACATCAATTCATGGGGAGTCTGCATGTAGTGGATAGTAGGTCATGGACCTGAGCACTTAGTGTTTCATTGTTATTTACATAGGATAATGGAGTTCAAGTGATTCTCTATAGTAGGATGTTGAATCAACTTCAAAATTAGATTTTGAGGGAGTTAGTACTCCTATGGGTCCTAGTGTTGGCATTGATTATGAGGGTTAGATTAGCTCTAGGTTAACTTTTGTGCTTAAAAGCGTTTTTGTGATTATGCAAGGTTACACAAAGGTAAGTGAACAAGGTCTTTGGATTTGGCTAATTGATTAATTAATAGGCCTTATCAGGTTAATTAATCAATTAGGACCCATTTTGGACTAGATTAAGTGACCTAAGCCCATATGGGCTCAAGTCACTTAAGCCCAATTAGGATCCCTATAAATTCCCTATAAGGGTTAAGGTTTCCATAACTTTATCTTCCACCATCCAAAGAAAAAAAGAGTCACAACCTCCACTCTCCTTTCCTCCCCACTGGAAGTGTGCCAAGAACAATATTGAGTCACCTGGTGAAAAATTGTGGGTTTACAAGACTTCTAACAACTTCAAAGTCGTCTTGAACACTTGGAATTTAAGGTTTGGGAACATCCAAACTTAAAGGTTAACACTTTAACCTTAAAAGATAATTTTTATTTTGTAAATTGGTATTACTTCCATTGATTAGATCTAAGATTCCAATAGAGCCATATCTTTATATTATCATTATTCTAATCATCCTTCAGCCCTGAGTGGTGACCTAAGAACATTTTTTAGCTTGAAGCTACACTTTTAATATTATATTAGTCATCTTTTAGTTGTCATGACTATGAAATAGGATCATTTTCTTATTCATTATTCAACCTTAAGCAACATTTAGATCATTCCTTAACCTCAAGTTGCATTTTAAGTATTATCTTAGTCACCTTTTTGGTTATTGTGATCATGCCTTACTATTAGAGTTTGACTAGACGATATAACCAATGGAACTACCCATAAACCAAAAGGTTTCCTTTGTTGCTATAGAAACAATAAAAAAAAAAACCACTTAAAGTGTACACATACCTAGATGTAGATCTGTGAGAGTCTTTATTAAACTGAAGTCTAATTTCCCAGTAGGAAAAAAATACTAACTCATCCCAAAGACTCACAAATATATAATCCCTCGTTCTCTAAAGATACTAGAGTATATGTTTGACATTTGCCCACAACTCTAATAAGGAAATGAACTAATATCCACTCATTATTCCTGTAACAAAGCAAATATATGGTCTAGCACATAATGCATACTTAATGTATCCATTGTAGAGGCATTGGATACCACCTTAATGCAATCTCTCTCCATAGATTTCCAAGGACATTGATCCTAAGAAAGACAACTCCAAATTCAAAAAGTAACAAACCCTTCTTGGAGTCTTGCATCATGTACTTGACCAAATGCTCATCTATGTAGGTGACATGGCACAATTTTCCTATTCTTATAGTCCTAAAGGACTTTAACCCCAAGAATATATTGCGCTTTCCTCTAGATTTTCATCTAAAACTGAGTAGACTACCAAATCTTAACAAATGACAATATCTTTACATTATATCCAATGAGTAGATTGTCATCTACCTAAAAGATCTTAGAGTATCACCACACTTTCCTATGCTTTCTTGTACACACAAGGCCCTTTGCTATGAAAATGTTTAGTTGTTATATCTCATAAATGACACACTACAATAGATAGGAGTAATATGATGGATTTGAGTATAACCACTATTAAAAAAGGTTTTCCATAGTTGAAACAAAATTTCAAACTATAACCTTTAGCTACAGTTTTAGCCACATAAAACTTAAGTTTTCCATCTACTCTCATGTTCCTTTTGTAAACCAACTTATACCTATGGGTTTTATTCTTTTGGGCGCTTCTATAGGAACCTAAACTATGTTAGAATACAAAGATTCTAACTACCTCTTCATAGCTCATTGCCTTAAGTGAGTATAAACACTGTTCACTGCTTTTTCATAATCTGTGGGATATATTCCCACTATGATGAGGCACTAATGTACTAGAAATCATAGGAATGGTGTGTCTTTAACCCTCTAGATCCATAGTATCCTATGCAATGTGAGACTATCTTCTAATATGCCCTTCAATCTATATCACTCTTTGCCTTATTCCTTATTATATAGTCTTCGTAGAAAATCTGACATTTGTGTTAACAAATATCTTTTGATGATCTTGACTATAAAAGTAATAACCCAAAAATCCTTTTAGATATCTTATAAACAGATATACCACTTAAGAAAGAGATGTATTATATAGTCTATAAGACATATCCCCAAATAAATTTGGGAAAAGATAAGAAACCTATCCATAATCTTACCATATTCATCCAAGTTTGATATCTTCTTTCTACCTCTCCATTTTACAGTGAAGACCCTAGTGCACATAACTAAGAAATAATCTTGTGCTCCAATGGAAAGAATCAAACTTATTAGACATATCACCGGAATCCAAGTGTAAGAAGATTGAAAGCTTGATTGAAGCTTCAAGTTAGTAGAACCCTCACTCGGTTAGGAGATTGAGGAGAGTGGACATAGGCAAGGGAGTGTCGAACCACTATAAACCCGAGTTTGAATTCTCTAACTTTATCTCTTTCCTTTATTTATTTTGTGCATATATTATTGTGTGGAAAAAGATTTTGAAAAACCCAATTCACCCCCCCCCCCCCTTTTTGGGTATTTTCCTTAATTATTCATAGCCTTTGTTTTATCAGATAGCAAGGGGATAATTAAGTCTAACTTTGTTACATTATGTCTTGCTTTAAGGGGCTTAATCCCAACAGATTTACCTAGCGGCTTTACCTTAAAGACTTACTCTTTAATACCTACAACTTGATCCACGTCTGCAATTCCCTGTTGCTTCCTAGTAGATCATTTAGCCACTTCAAATGGATTAAGGTCTTCAACCCACGATTCAAATACTCAAATCCTTGAATGAGAGATCGGAAATAGTGTGACAGTTAGGCTTTCTCTCAAGGAGTTCCTCTCTTAAGAATGAGAGGTCTCTCAAACGATATATCTCCAATCTCCCAAAAATCTTTAACTCGTAAGGGGTTATAATGAGGTATTTATAGGCAAATACTAAAAGAATATCAGTATCTTAAGTTTCCAAAATAGAGTTTGAGTAAATTCATCCAAATTCTATTTCTAAACTCGATAGGACTGTCATGACCACTTGAGTGGTCCTTACTACTTAAGTGAAATTAACTACAAAACATTTTAAGTACAAAAATGATATCTTTTATACCTCAAAGAAGCCTTATATGCTATAAGTCAAACCTTTTTAAACATAATTATAACTTTTTAGTTGGACGAACAATAATCCTTGATATTCAATGGAGAGCAAGTCACTATCTAATAATATTTCTATGGCCAAACATAAAAAAGAACAAAATTGCCAACATATAAATAAGACTTTATGTCCTAACACCCCCCAAACTCAACAACCCCAAAACTTCCCAATCCATAAGTGTACATATGATGAAAATAATGAGATCATAAAGAAATATGCATAGAATTTATCACCTTTAAAGAAAATGAATGTGAAGGTCCCAAGGTCCCTAAAGCAAAAATTGATAATCCACTAATATAGTAAAAGCACAAATTAGTAAGAATCAACTAAAATATTTAAAGCAAAAATGAACTTGCCTCACTTGGTGTTAGTGGAAGTGAAAAAGAAAAGTGTTAAGGTAAGAGAGAATGTGTTGGTGAGTAGGAAACTTATGTGAATAGAGTAAGGAAGAGTGTGGTGTGGTGATACCTTTTTATAAGGGAAGACTAATGAGACCCTATGTGGAATGAAAGATTGATGAAGACTTTGAATGGAAGGTGAAGAACTGAAGTTGCGTAACTTTGGATAACCAAATAATAAGGATTCAGGGTTTGAATTAAGGCCTCATTGGATAGTCTTTTCATGGGTTGAGAAGGGAGAAACCTAATGGCCTTCAAAGAGAAAACCATATGGGTGGAAAAAGGAGATGGGAGCTTCACCATAGGGATGGCGCCCTACTATGGCACCCCTAATAAGCAAAGAAGGGGGCACCACAATAAGGGTAGCATCTTGCTATGGTGCCCCCAATGGTGTGGCACCTAACTCTAGTGTCCTACTTTATGCTCTTTTGTCTTTAATAGTTTCTCTAATTAAACAACCTTAAAAAATTATGAAACTTGGTTAGATTCAAGCTCAAGAAATGAAAAATCCAAGAAATTTGATTTTAGATCATTTTCATATCTCTAAACCTTTGAAATACGTCAAAATATTTTATTGGTAAAAAAGAAGCAACACTTTAGAGTTGAAAATATATTTAATTAGATCCCTAAGCAAATGACCTCAAACAATTATGAAATTTGGTTAGATATAACTTCAAGAAGTTATAAATCTAAAAAAAGTACTTTCATCTCATTTGGACATGTATAAGCCCTTCAACCATTTAAAAACATTTTTTCTAGTCAAGCTAGGATAGCATGTGAGAAAGAAGGGTAACATGGTGAGGAAAACATGGAGAGAAAAATGCATTCTCTCCCATGTATGAAGGCTTACATTAAGGTTTTATTGAGATTTTGGGGCCTTGTAAATGAAATATATCTCACTAAAATAATAACCACAAACAACAATGGAATTCATATGCCTACAAACACTCATTTAAATTCAAGATCCTTCATGAGAGTTATTAAGAGTAAAATTATGAAGTCACCCACCTACAGAAAGAAAAATAAATTAAATAAATAAAGATAGACAAACCTTTTTGTGTCTATCATTTTATTTATGCACTTGGGATAACCATAAAATTAGGTTCAAAACAAGTGTCAAAGGCTACCTTATTTCTTGAAAAATATGAGTTTGGTTGTCCCACAACTCCACCATATCAAGGGTTTTATCTCCCTATGCTAAAGGGTGGCTTAGTTTTTGCCTCAATCTTTTTTAGACTTAGAACAATAAGGTTTTTATTTAGGATACGCCCAAGGGTTTACCTTTGGCATTGTGTTTATTTCAAGAAAAAAAATTTCACTATTAAGAAAAATCAGCAACCTCAAAATTATGCATGTCAATTAAATCATGTTCATTCAATTAATGCATGTGACATGATGAAGTGTGATTGGTCAACATTTTTTATTCCATAAAGCCTTCCCGTATGTCCTCTAAAATAGCTACCTCTTCTCTAATGTCTTTTTTTCACTCTATCTCATAAGGATAAGTTTCAACTAGCCTCTCTTGGTTTCACTCATTAAGTTAAGAGGACTAGAATTCTCCTTGCTCTTGTACTTACAAAATAGAAGTAAACTCACATAGAGAATCTTTGAGTTCTTATAAGGTTTGTGTAAGCTCACACATGGAGGTTTGATACTCCATGAAAAGATTAATAGTTTCCTAAAACTCAAAATTAGGTGTTGGCTCATAGGAACAAAAACTTGATTTAGGTTCATAGTAGTAAGGATGAAACTATTGTTGGAAAATATTAGGAGTTCTCACTATAAAGGTGTTCTTTCAAGGCCTCTTTTAATTAATGAGTGGTAAGAAAATTATGGGTGATGTGTGTGTTGTTGTCACAAATTGCACAAGGGACTTCATTAGAGTTAAACACACTCTTAACCTCCTTTGTTTTTTTTTTTTTTTTTTTCTCTTTCATTGTTTCCATACATTTAGCTAGTGTAGCTAAGCTAGCACTTGTATCAAGTTTTTCACTTAGAGTATACTTCTCCCCACCCATGGCACTTGTTCCTTATTTTCCCCTAGCTAAACTTTCCTTAGGCTTATAAGAGTCCTAAACATGAGAACTTCTAGCTAGTTGCTCTAAGAAATCATAGGCTTCCTCAGGTTCTTTACTCATGAATTCCCTGTTGCACATGGTTTCAACAAATTGGCGAGATTGAGTGATTAATCCATCATAAAATAGACTAACAACTCTTCATAGCTCATAACCATGATGGGGACAAGAGTTGATTAAATTGTGATATCTCTCCCAACCCTCATAGAATGACTCATTTTCATTTTGTTTAAAAAGAGTAATTTTCCTTCTAAGAGTCATTGTACATTGAAGAGGGAAATATTGATTAAAAAATTTAGTTTTCATTTCAAGCAAAATACTTGTAAACCTTGTCCTTAAATCATAGATCCATGATTTAGCCTTCTCTTTGAAAGAGAATGGAAACAAGTTAAGTCTTACAACATCCATATCGCAATTAGGCTCTTGAAATGTTTCACATATTGCCTCAAATTCTTTCAGGTGGAGATAATGATTTTCTCCATCCACCCCTAAGAATTGAGGTAGTAGTTGGATCATTGATGGCTCAATCTTAAATGGTTGGGCATTGTAAAGAATTATTATGCAAGAGATGACACTTGTGATGAGCGATTGGAGGTAATCTCTAAGAGTTTGAATTTGATCCATGTTGGTAGATTAGGAATAGGTGATATGGGTCTAACTAAATGGTCTTGACTATCCTTATTCCAATTTACCAAACACAACTTTGGTAACAATCCCAACAACAAATTCAAAGCAAATAAATTAAAAAACTAAAAAAAAATAAAAATAAAAATAAATATATGCAAGAATAATGCAAATAAATGAAATAAAAGAAATGAGAGTGGAAAGAATTCACTAAGGTGTGATGACGATCATAATCAAATAAACTCCCGCAAAATTCGCTATAGCCTTTAGGATGCACCTTCCTTAGCAATGGTGCCAAAAACATGACTGTGCTAAAATATGCATGAATAATTTAGTTGTTCCACAAGCATAGTTGTGCAATTGTAGCTTCAAAAAGTACCCAGTGAGTTGGTGTCAAACCTTAGAGAAGGGATCTTAGAGTGCGGGTGATGTAGAAAAATTAAGAAAATGAATGAAATTGGAAGTGAAAAAATAACTCTTTCTTCAATTCTTGCTTTGACAAAGAAGTGGTTGGAAAGTTGTTAAGTAAAAAATAAGAATTAGTTAATACCTTAACTTGTAACTAACAGTTGAGGAATGAGAAATTCTTAAAATCCCTTTCTTAACTTGGAATGATCTTTGTCATTAATATTCCATCTAAAAGTGTTCACTTATCAATTGAATCCTTTTTACATAATCCTAAGATTTTCTACAGACTTAATGATTTGAAAATTCTTATCTAAGCTTACATAGAGTTGTTTCAAGTCAAAATGACTTTCTCATTAAGTAATTGGAATGCCTTATTGGGACCTTAGGCTTCCTAATTAGGACATTTAGATCTTAATCAAGGTTATCCCAAGTCAAAATGGCTTTACTATTAAGTGCTTGGGATACCTTATTAAGACATCCTCAATTAGCAAATGTTGAGGTGAGGTGCTTTATATTGAGTGAATCAGATTCTCTTGATAGTATTGACACAACCCAGCATCTTGGCGTGAATTGTGGGACTCAAAGGAGTGATAAGATTGAGCATAACTATGGAAGTGATAAGGTTGAAAACTCTCACAATTCATGCTACAATAGTGGATAGACGTTGAAAGATGAAAGAGTATCAACGACAATAACTTCAACCCAAAATGGTAGTTCGACTAGTGAAGGAAATCTCAACAAATTGATTGAGCAAATCTCGGATTCAAAACAAAGCATATCTTGGAGTATTCTTGCAACTCATATCTTGGATCATATCTTGGAATGTTGACACAACATATCTAAAAAACAAAATAAATCAAATCACTCTCAAATAGTCTTGGATTTTTTGCTACCAGTTATACGGACTCTATGTAATATGTTTTCAGATTCAAAGTAATTCTATTATCCCAGTCTTTTGTGTTTAAATAGAGGACGTGGTCCTTTGTATGTTGTATCCTAGAAATAAAAAAAGAGTTACATCTTCAGTCATGTTCACGTATACAAAAGTAGATTTATTCTTTTCTTTTTTTCTTCTGTTTTCAAATTTTCTTCTTGGTATCAGTGCCACTATGACAACGGCACAACCCAACATCTTGCCTTCAAACAACCATGACTTCCCTCTCACTCAACGTTGGAAATTTTATTACTCTCAAACTCAGCCCCACAAATTATCCATTGTGGCGTGAACAAGCCTTGGCCCTTGTAGAAAGCCAAGAATTGCTTGGTCACCTTACTAATGAAGATCCTACTCCACCTCAATACACCATACCATATTCCAGTAATACCCCAATTGCAGAAACTTCTGCTCCAAGAATAACTGAAGCATACATCGCATGGCGAAAAACCGACCATATTCTTCAAGGGTGGATAATTGGAACACTCTCTGAAGAAACACTTGGCCTTGTCATGGGCTTAGATACAACAAATGTCGTATGGAAAGCATTGAAAAATGCCTACGCTGAAGATTCACAAGAACGAGAATTCACACTCAGGCAACAAGTAACATATCTTCGGAAAGAAGATGACAAAACAATTGGAGAACATATTTGAACCTTCAAAAGCCTATGCGACAGTCTTGCGGCAATTGGGAAACCAATCCCAGACAAAGAAAATGTATTTTGTCTTCTCACTTATCTTGGTCCTCGTTATGAAACTTTTACTACTACCATGCTCAAACCACCAAGACCATCACACTCTAAGCTTGTCTCACAACTTCAAAGCCTTGATCAAAGAAAAAATTGGTTCTCAAACCATGCAAATGCCATCATGCACTCACCCCTCAAATGGCCTTCTACGGACAACAACAACAAAGATATCCACAATCCTCCACATGATATCAAGCAAAAATTCACTTCAATAGGAAGAGGATTTTAGGGACAACAATCAAAGGACCAAAACCGTGGCTACTCCCCTAACCCAACGTCCAACACTCAACAAAGATGACCTCCCCCACCTAGAGAGCAACGTATGACACCTGCTGATAGAGACCTCTATCGTGAAGAAAAATGTCAATATTGTGGCATGGTAGGACATATTGCAAAAATATGTTGGTGGGTGCCCAAAAGGCCAACACAACAAGATGACATACCACAAGCACTGGCAGCACTTACCTTGGATAACACAATTGCTGAAACGGAATGGACCTCAGACACAAGAGCCTCAAATCACATGATAGGTAAGCAAGGTATGCTAACTAATATTCGAAATTATTTTGGTTCAAATTCAATTCTTATTGGTGATGGATTTTCTCTACCAATTCTTGGTATTGGAGATTCTAACATTAAGCAAAAGAATAAAGTCTTACCATTTCATGATGTCTTGCTAATCCCTTATTTGAAAAAAAAAAATGCTCTCCGTAAGTCAACTAACAACTCAATTTCCAATTAATTGTGAATTCACTAATGTTGATTTTTGTGTAAAGGAATGACAAACAGGACAACCAATGATCACAGGGAGATGCAAGGGTGATCTCTATGTGCTCTCTAACTCACTGGAGCTTTTTTTTTTTCTCATCATTTCAAATCCTGTTCCGTAGACATTTGGCATCAACGTTTAGGACATCCTTAGTTGTTTGCTTTATAGTTTTTAAAAAATAAAGGGTTGATTGACGTTATTGGAAATGTTAAATCCGAACATATTTGTGATAGTTTCCAATTAGGGAAGCTTAGTAGATTGCCTTTTTCTTGTTCTAAATATCTAAGTTCTAGCATTTTTGAAAAAATCCATTGTGATTTGTGGGGACCTGCTCCTATTTTATCTATTGGAAAATTCAGATATTATTCATGTTTAGTTGATGATTTTTCTAAGTATACTTGGATAATTCCCTTACAACATAAATTTGATTTTGTAAATGCTTACTTAGCTTTTGAACAATATGTCAACAGACAATTTAACAAAAAGATCAAGGTTTTTTACTCAGATGGAGGGGGAGAATTCATAAACTTCAAGTTATCATCTCACTTCCTCTTCACTGGAAGTATACATCAGGTATCATGTCCATACACTCCAGAGCAAATAGGTATGGTAGAAAGGCGACATAAGATAATACGAGAACTTGGAATGACCATGTTATTTCATAGTGGAGCTCCTCTATTTCTATGGGTAGAATCTTTTTCCACTGCTGTCTACCTAATAAATCGCTTGCCTTCATCTACTTTTAACTCTAAAACTCCATACTTTGCACTTCATGGCACTCATCCTGATTACACTTCACTTCGTTTCTTTGGTTCCAAATGCTTTTCTTATACATGGGATACAAGGCAACACAAGTTTGATCCAAAAACTGTTCTTTGCGTATTTGTGAGATATAGTGATAAACATAAAGGATACAAGTGCTTTCATCCCTCAAGCAGAAAATTGTTTATATCTCGCCATGTGGTTTTTGATGAACTTTTTTTTTCCTTATAAAAACACTCGGAACCAAAGCATTGTACCACCTACATCTCATGTCATAAGCATTTTTGACTCATGGTTGCCTCATACGAACTCGACTCACAATGTTGAAATTGAATCCCAAACATTAACCCCACCATGTACAAGTCCTCTGCCTGCGATACCATTACTCACTTTGGTTTCTAACACTGTCATTGGTTCCTCCTCAAAAATGCCTAGAAGTCAACAACTCGGGACTACACCTAAGACCGATGTGTTGCAACCCTCCACAAACGAAACATCACAACCTGAGACCGATGTGTTACCTCCCCTGCAGGTTGAATTGTCTGAGCAATCCTTCATCACTCCACATAATGACATTGCCAACCCAGCATCTTCTATGATCACTCGATCACAAATTCATCAAAATAAACCACCACAAACACAACCCCCACCTTCTATGATCACTTAATCTCAAAGAGGAATCATTAAACCCAATCCAAAATATGCCTTGACTTCCACCACAAACTCAACTAGTATCCCTCATGAACCTCAAAACATACAAGTTGTTCTAGCTCATCTGGGATGGAAAACAGCAATGGATGAAGAACTCGAAGCCTTACATAAAAATAAAACTTGGGTGCTAGTTCCATGTACCTCAGACATGCATGTTATTGGTTCAAAATGGGTATTCAAACCAAAACTCAAACCCAATGGTTCATTAGATCACCTTAAAGGTCGTGTTGTGGCCAAAGAGTATCATCAAGTGGATGGTCTGGACTATGTCGAAACCTTCTCTTCAGTCATCAAACCCGGAACTATTCGAATGGTCATCACTATAGCTCTTGTTAAAAAAATGGCCCATACGTCAACTTGACGTAAAAAAAATGCATTCCTTTATGGTTTAATTTCAGAAGACATACACATGGAAAAACCTCTAGGAATGGTTGATCTCGAACATCCAACACATGTGTGCAGGCTTTAAAAGGCTCTCTATGGTCTCAAACAAGCACCTCATGCTTGGTTTGATCAATTTAGTGTTTTTCTTCTTAAATATGGATTTTTTTTTAAGCCTAGCCGACCCATCTTTGTTTATTTTTCACTTTAACCTTGGAACACTAATTCTCCTACTTTATGTAGATGATATACTCCTCACAGGTTCCTCCACAACTCTAGTATCAACCTTCATTCAACTTTTGAGCTCTGAATTCGCAATGAAGGACTTGGGTCAAATTCATCACTTCCTTGGCATCAAGATTTCTCAAACATTTGATGGTCTTCACTTGTTCCAATCTCACTATGCTCTTACCATCCTTGAGAGAGCCAATATGGTAAATTGTAAGCCTATGAGCACACCTTTTGAAGCCAAAACCAGGATATCATCAAATAATGTCTTGCTAGAAGATCTGAGTTATTTTAGAGGACTTGTTGTTACAGTACCTAACCCTCGTGAGACCAGATTTTTCATACAGTGTGAATTATGCATCACAAATCATGCATACTCCCACTGTCGTGCATTTAAAAATGGTTAAGAGGATCTTAAGATATGTTAAAGGCACAATTGACATCAGTTTGCTTACTTCCAATACAACACTGGATCTTTGTGCTTTCTCTGATGCTGATTGGGTGGGGTGTCCAACCACACGGCGATCTATCATTGGATACTGTACGTTTCTTGGAGTAAATCTCATCTTCTAGTGTGCAAAAAAATAGCATACAATCTCTCGATCGAGCACCGAAATGGAATATCGAGCCATGGAAAATACAGTAGTTGAACTCACATGGATGTCATTTATTCTTAAAGATCTTCACATTCCATTGGCATCTACCAACTCTCTACTGTGATAACACAAGTGCTCTTCACATGACAATAAATCTGGTGTTTCATGCTCGTAGCAAACACATCAAATTAGATTACCATTTTGTGTGCGAACGAGTTGCAGTTGGACTTCTCGTCACTCAACATATCTCTACTAAAAAGCAAGTAGTAGACCTCTTCACCAAACCAATGTCAAAGGTTGCACTCAGTAACTTTCTAACCAAACTTTGCCTCCAATCCCGACACAATTTGAGGGAGGGTATTGGCACAACCTAGCATCTTGGCGTGAATTGTGGGACTCAAAGGAGTGATAAGGTTGAGCATAACTATGGAAGTGATAAGGTTGAAAACTCCCACAATTCATGCTACAATAGTGGAGAGATGTTGAAAGATGAAGAAGTATCAATGGCAACAACTTCAACCCGAAATGGTAGTTCGACTAGTTAAGGAAATCTCAACAAATTGATTGAGCAAATCTCGGATTCAAAACAGAGCATATCTTGGAGTATTCTCGCAAAGCATATCTTGGATCATATCTTGGAATGTTTATGCAACATATCTCAAAAACAAAATAAATCAAACTACTCTCAGATAGTCTTGGATTTTTTGCTACCATTTATACAGACTCTATGTAATTTGTTTTCAGATTCAATGTAATTTTGTTATCCCAGTTTTTTGTGTTTAAATAGAGGACATGGTCCTCTGTATGTTGTATCCTGGAAATAAAAAAAGAGTTACATCTCCAATCGTGTTCACGTATAAAAAAGTAGACTTATTCTTATCTTTCTTTCTTTTGTTTTCAAATTTTCTTCTCATAGGTTACTTTGAATTAAAAACAATTATAGATGAAAGAATACATTCTAATGGAAGAATGAGAAAGCCTTAAGGCACTCTTTCCCCAACCTAAATAACCATTCAATGGACATTGAATTGAAATTAACTTGAAAGAATAAACTGGAAAACAAGAAATTAAACATCAATCCTTAAATCAAATCCAAAATTGCAATGATCAATGATAATAAAAAGATTAGTTATGCATTAAATAAAACCAAATCATGACGAAGGAAATAAACAAAAACAAGAATGAAAAAATAAAGAAAACTTAACAATGAAAGTATATCCAAGATCTCCCCTTCCCAAGGTTGACTCCAAGACGTGCAAGAAATCCCCTTCAAGGAAGAATATCTAAAGCCCTCTTTCAGTGGTTGCCCATTGCTCTTTTATATCATTCCCTAAATTAACCCTAAGTTCCCCCACGTTAGAACCTTTCTTATGCAAATTAAGGGCTCAAGAATATGATGGAAGTAGTCCCCCACTTTAGTCCAGCCCATTCCCCTTTTTTAAGACAATTAAAAGGCCTCCATGTGCTATAATCACATGAATTTTAAGGGCAAAAGGGTAGTTGCAACTGGTGAGGCCCTTATAGGGCCCTTGATAGTGATTTCATGTGTTAGAAAATTACTCATCTTTCTTAAAATTATTCCTCATGTAAATGATCTCTAAAAATTCTAAAATTTGGTCAGATTTATGTTTGGAAAGTGAAAAATCCAACAAATTTTTTTCCACCACAATTGGACTTATTGAGCTTCTTCAATCATCTCAAAATATTTTACTAGTTGGATAGGATCAGTATTAGAGAGCTCCTTACAATTTCGATTTTTCGACCAAATTGACCTTTCATTCTCACATCTGAAATGTCTCATAAGGATACCAATATATTATTGTTCAAGAAATATGGTTGTAAACATAAAAAGAGAAAAAAATCTCAAAGAAAAACATAAGAAATTCTGGCGTACACATTATGACATATAATTGCCTAGTTGGAGAGTGTTTTTAATATTATATGTTCAAGCTTAAAATACAATTCTTGGCCTTATTTTCATGTAAAATATGTCATTAATAAGTGGGATGTTGAATTGAGTTTAGAATTGTATTATAAGGGAGCCAGTGTTGTCTTATGAATCCCTATGGTTCTCACTCAAGCTCATACACCTTGTTTGCACAATCTACGGGGATTGGATTTATTGGGATTAAACCCCTAAAAACTAGACATGATGTAACAAACTATCATTTTGCCATCACTTTGATGTATTAGTATTGATTTGAGCATTCGACCTATGTCTCTTACATTGTACATAACTTGTGTGCATTAGAAGTTTCACAAAAACATACAAGTCATGGGTTCCTTGTAAATAGATAAGTTGTTTATAGTTGGTTTATGAATTTGAGTAATTTAGTAGAGACTATAATGTACTACCTCATAATTGGTGAGATGGTTTGTCTTGGCTATCAGAATGAATTTCCCATTATGAGTGCACTAGTGTATGTGATGCGCCCTAGACAGGACCTACGGTAAATCATGATGCAAAACTATCGTTTTTCATGATTCACCAAACTACTTTATAATTTGATGGTCATAATTGTGATTATTGTTTGTTGAGAGTGCTTTTGTTACTCTCTAGATTGATTGTAAAGTGCAGGCCATGAACACTCTATGAGATCTAGAACAATAAAATTGAGGAGGATTGTGAGATGGGGAAATGAAGGGGATGTGGACTTTGAGAGCCATTGTAGTGGGTATGATTTTGGCTAAGCTCTACCTTTGTGAGAACAATTGACTCCACAAAGACCTAGGATGAGAAAGAGAAGTAGAGGGAAAATTGAGTGACTTTGCGTATGAGAAGATGAGAGTTTTATTGAGCGAGGAATCCTAAGAATGAAGAGGAGATAAATATTTATAGGGGGGACTTATTTGGTATATTGTAATATATAAAGGGTAGTTTGTAATTCTATATTCGAGGTGGGGTAGGTTATTACAAAATCTAATTTTATGCACTACTGATTTTAAAAAATAAGCCAAACCCATCAAATTCCTTACTGTTTTGCTCTCATACTCGGCCTTATAGAGGTGAGGTGAGGTGGGGCAGGTAACTAGAAAAAACCTTGAAGTTGCCACCTCTACATTTGATACTATGAAGTAATGGTAAGTCCTCGTGTAAGGTTAGTATTGCATTGGAAAATGGTAGAGTGGGGACAATCGAATTGACATTGAGTATCAAAATATAATTAATTGACAGTTGTTGAACACATAAAGGCCAAGTACTTAAGGGCTGATGGTATAATTAGATCAGTAAATTAGAATCCCACAAAAAGAGAGCAGGTTCCGTTGGGATTCCGGAAATAACATAAAAATACCTGTGCATGCGTTGCCCGTTGCCCGTTGCCCGTTGCCCGTTGCCCTTCGCATTCCATATTCCAGTTCTCTAGAAAGAGTCGACCGGATCTCGACACGCGTTTGTTCAGATTTAAATCTTGTGCTCTCGTCACTTTTCTATTCATTTTCAAACGAACAGAAATGGTCCACCTACAGCCTTTTTGGACTATTTTCACACCATCGTCCACCTGTCCACCGCCTACGTTATTTTTAACACTTTTTGCACCGCTGTCCCCACTCTTTTCATATATTATATTCTGCCCCCGGCCCCCTCTCACCTTCTTTTAATCTTTACTCTGTCTGTATATATATCAATAACTTTCACGCATTTTTTTTTTACTCGAATTCATCTCACACTTATTGGTAATATACAATCTGTAAATTCTGATAGTACATGCGTTAATATATAACAACAGGATTTCAGAATACACAATTAGCTTCTCAGCGAAATGATATCAATATATGCAGTGTACCTGTTACCTCATTGAATCTCAAACTCTCATGATACCTGTAACTTTTGAAAGTTCAAAATATAGTGGTCATCTTATTTGAGTTGTCATGACTCATTAGTCATAACACAATGCGCCATGGTCCGGTATTGGTAGATATTTTCGTAAAAGAGGAAAAAATCACATGAGTTGATGGAATCAACGGAGAAAAATCGGATGGTGGGGATGGGACCTGGAGAGGAGGAGTACAAGTTCAAGGGAAGTAGTAAGAGGGGCAAGGAAAAATATGCATTTCAAGGAAGAGAAGGGCAAATCGACAGATGGAAGAAATGAGAAAGCAGGGAGGCCCGCAATCGGGGTTTGACACGCCTTTTGGCTGTAAAACAACTACTTTACAATCATGTTCTAATAAAATAGAAAAATGGAAACTGTTGGGAACTTTAATAATTGAAAATTCTACCTCTTCTGATTTTTCTTTAATTTTGTAACTCTCTTTATATCCAGGTATGAGGCAGGTTGTCTAGTCTTCTATATGTATGTCCTCACAAATACAAATCATATGTCATGATAACAATAAAATGCACTGTTCTCTCGGATTCCATTCCTATAACGCGCTTTGATTAGAGAAGATTAATATGAAACAAATCAGCTGAGAGAGGAGTGGGTTTTTGTTGTGGGACTCTGGGAGTGGTTGTGGGTCTAGTCCTCCTCTTGGTTCTGGGTAGTTGCTTTTTTGCCTTCTGTTTTTGTGTTAATTTTTGTTTGCCGTGGCGGTGGATCTCTCTCTTGTGGCTGGTGCTGCTCTCTGTATTTCTCTTGGTTTTTTATTCTCCTTAGAAGACTAAGCAAGAAGCAGAGGAAGATTAACGATGGCAAACGAGAAAGAGAGAGTAGAGAAGAAAACGTTTGTGGGGTTTGTACGGAACTGTATGGCGGAGCTTAAAATTTTGTTAACTGCTCTTCTATTGCTCTGTACCATAGCAACCCTTGTTCAATTTTTCCCTCCTCGTTTTTCATTCTCCCCATCCGATCTCCGTAACTGTCTCTCCGCAATCTCATCCTCTTCTTCTTCTTCTTCTTCTAATTCTTCTCAGAAGGTGACCTCCCCACCACTTCCACACCTATCCCCACCCGCCTCTGATCCTCCTTCTCCCCCACCATTACCCCCACCTCCTTCCATTCAACAGCAACAAAAAGATCAGATTCTAGACGGTGGCATCATCAAGCGGGCCTTCAATCCTTACGGTGCAGCCGCATACAACTTCGTCCTCATGTCCGCTTACAGAGGTGGCCTCAACACTTTCGCGGTCGTCGGACTCGCTTCCAAGCCCCTTCACCTTTTCGGTAATCCTACCTATCAATGCGAGTGGGTTCCCCAATCCAATCAAACCCAACAACAGCAACAAATGCCACCATCTATCTCCACCCGCGGCTACAAGATCCTCCCTGACTGGGGCTACGGCCGCGTTTACACCGTTGTTGTTGTCAACTGTACATTTCCTGTTGCAGTAGGCCAAAATGGTTCCGGCGGCCAATTGCTCCTCCATGCCTCCACTTCCGGTGGCGGTGATCGGGATCTCAATGTGACGGACACGATTGAAGCTCTAATAGAAGCCCCCGGGAGCTTAAATGCGTCGTTTTATACATCCCCGGCCGAACCCAAATACGATTATCTCTACTGCGGGTCGTCCTTATACGGGAATTTGAGTCCCCAGAGGGTGAGGGAATGGATTGCCTACCACGTTAAGTTCTTCGGAGAGAGGGCCCATTTTGTGATACACGACGCAGGTGGTGTACATTCCGGGGTTCTAGAGGTGTTGAAGCCGTGGATGGAAAAAGGGTACGTGACACTGCAGGATATAAGAGAGCAGGAACGTTTTGATGGCTATTATCACAATCAGTTCCTTATTGTGAATGATTGTTTGCATAGATATCGCTTTATGGCTAAGTGGATGTTCTTCTTTGATGTTGATGAGTATATCTATGTGCCACCTAAGAACACTATAAAGTCCGTACTCAATTCCCTTTCCGGATATACCCAATTCACCATTGAACAGATGCCCATATCCAACAAGCTCTGCCTCTCTTCAGACGCCGGTAAAGCTCCCAGGTACACTTATGTTCTCCTCTATTTAAATACTTCACACCTGTCCTGTTTTCCATGTTATCTAGATATATGTTCACCAATCTTCAATACTTACCTGTAATTTACTAAATGCCCAAGCCCACAAGTATCCAATTTTGCTTGAAGAATGAAAAATTGGATTCGGCACTACTCAATTGGATAGAACTTCATAGTGCTGAAATTTCGTACATGTTTCTAATCCTAGGTTTTAATTGATCAAGTTTTGGTGTGCATAAGCATATTTGGCTTTCAAACGGGATCCAAATTGAACTTGTTGGCTCATTGCATTTCAAACTTAACTGCATTGACCATTCAGCATTAAGTTCTCAATATCAATAATTCATGTCTTTGAAGGGAGGTTAGATTAGAGTGGATGGTATATTTGCAGCAATGGCCCTGTTGGATGTTACAACATTACGGTGTTAGATGAAAGTGCTACCTGGTGATTGTTGAGGGCTTGACGCATTTTATATATTAACCTTGAAATTATAGACCAAGTGGCCCGTGCATATTTGGATTCATTGTTCATAATATTCTTTGTGTGTTTGGCTTTTATTCTTTCTTTCTTCATTGTTTATGGGCAGGTGGATATGGGGTGGGTTTCAACTTTGTAGTAAAGTGATTGTTTTTGTTTTCATGATTGTGACCTTGTGAAAGAGTTTTCTATTTTAGAGGCCTTATTTTAGTGGGGAATCCAGGCCTACTATTATTCATTTACTGACGTTGCCTGTCCAAGAAGACATCTGAATGATGAGTACAATCAAAACAATTATATCCTAGTGAATATGAGATACTGATATGAACCATAAAAATTATGGACTACACTTACTGGCCTGTCACTTCCTAACCTGATTGGTCAAATATTTTGCAGCATGGAACTGATTTCTTAATAACAATACATTCTAATCCGGTATGATTAGACTTATGAGTGAAGACTGTGGGATTTATTAGCTGTTCTTGATCAATTTGTTGTTTCGAATTTTGACAACTGCATGGTTTATTCAGATTCATCTGTTTCATTCCTTATTTGTACTGTAATTGCAGAAAATGGGGGTTTGAAAAGCTGGTGTATAGGGATGTTAAGAGAGGAATCAGGAGGGACCGGAAATATGCAGTGCAACCACGCAATGTGTTTGCAACAGGAGTGCACTTGTCACAAAACCTAGCAGGTAAGACAACACACAAAACGGACCACCTGGTCAAGTATTTCCATTATCATGGAACCGTAGCAGAACGGCGCGAGCCATGTCGCAAGATGGTAAATACGACGGAGCTCACATTTGATGGTACACCTTATGTAATGGACACCACAATGCGGGCTGTTGCTGGGTCTGTGAAGATATTTGAGCTCAAAGCCATTGGGTCTCGGTTACAAAGGACTCCTCAATGACAGGTTAATTTTTCCTTAAATGTGATCCTTTGTCCTTTTGACTAGAGCAAGCTACCATGAAGGGAGCCCTCCTTTTCTGTCCATGAGCCTTCCTCATACTTGTCTTGTTCAAGCTTGACACACGAATAGCCTGAGTGGCATAGCAACCCCTCTTGCACACCTCAAGAAACTTTGTCTCCATCTCAAGCCTTGATACCCTTAGCCTCCTCTCTCCTCTTCTTTTACATCAGTAACCTTCTCACGATGATGAATGATAAATCATGTTGTAGTTCCTTTTTGCCAATGAGAGGTGTGCATCAATATATTTGCTTCCACAAATAAAGGTATGCACTAATATTTTTGCCTCACATATGACGTATGAGGGAGGGCTCATCAAGATAGCAAAGAGGAAGTCCTTGTGATAGCTTCTTTTTTGCTTGTTTCTTTTTTATTTTCCCAGTCATCTCAGTAGAAACAGAAATTCATTGGGGTTCTTTCTGTATCATATTTTTGTACGAAGTATAGGCACATGTGTTATATTATTTCCCTGTAAAAAAAAAAAACAAACAAAATACAGTTGTATTTTTTTTTTCTTCATTTATTTAGTCCTTGGAATCGTTCTTTGAAAGATCAACTTGGTTGATTGTGAGAAAAGGAACTCGCTGTTGATTGTGTTGGTAGTGTTCTTGAGTTGAGGGGGTTATGGGGTAAAAAATCTCACTTTTTCTTGGCTAATCAATGCTTTGATGGTGGGAAAGGATTGCCATGGAATAAGTGGGAAACCAGCTAGCGGGGATATTCCACGATACTCTCAAGGTCGGTAGCATTGATAACAAAAGTCTAAATGAGCATGTGGGTTGGGTAGTCTATGTCCAAATGGGCGCATGTGGGTGACGTAGTGGCCTTTTTTAAGGTGCCGTAGAAGAAAAAATAAACAGGATGAAAGATAGTCCGAAGCTGGTGTTATTGACTTGTATCTCAAGGCAACATTAAACCTATTTCTTAGTATGGGAAACTTTTCTTTAATAAGCTGACCCGCCTTTGTGAAATGCCTTTTCCCTTATTAAAATAAACATGAACAAGTGGAAGGATGGGATCCTATCTGATGTTTGGCTCTTTGTAGTTAATGATTTGCTTACATCACACCATGTTCATAGTAGCATGAACACTTTAATTGTGATTGAATGGATAAATTCAGGAGAAAAAAAATTATAATCAAGAACTATAATATTTTTCAGACAGAAAATGAATCTTCATACTTTCAGCTCAGTATTACGTCGTGTAAACATTGCAATATTAAGGTTATATATCCTTTATTCCCGCATATATATATAGATTGACACAATCTGTAAATGTAATAGAACATTTCAGTCGAGTAGCGAATGGCCGAACTTGGACATGTGAGCTCTTCTAAGGGCCCGAAGGCATAAATCCATGATCAGAGCCCAAGGCCGTAAGCTCTATGAACTTGAGTTTCAGCTCCTAGACGAAGGGCTCATAACTGGAGGGTTTTGTTGGTGCTCGAAGGTCTATAATCATATAATATAAACCATTGGATCACCAATTGCTTTCGACAACACTTTAATGCGGAGATCCACTCTGAGGAAGACATCAAGATTGAGCTGCTGCCTCCCATATTTTCATTCTAGAATCTAGCACATCCAGCAGAGAATAGTCTGCACAAGGACAGGGAAAGTGGACACCGCATTGAACCCGTACTCTATATCATATCCAAGTTTTGTGACAAACCGCGCATTAGCTTGTAGTTTGACGCTCATCAATGGAAAACCCTACAGTGATGAAGCATAGGTGTTTCACCTTCTTGAGAATGGTGTCCTTTTCTATCGTGACCTTCCTCTACAACACGAGAAAATGGTTAGAGTGAGGTGACCATTTTAGCCAAACTCTCACCAACGATCAAGTCAATCATGAGCAGTAAAAGGGCTTATTAGATACACATTACAAGGGTTAAGGGCTTATTAGATTGGGCTCAGAGCCTAGTTTTGGGTATTTAATTAGAGCTCAAATATGTGGTCCATTAGCACACAACTAAATAATATGATTTATGCCATATAAAAGGCTTAACTCATCATAACTTAAATTGATGCTAAAACAATAGCTATGGAACCAACATATATTTTAATCTTAATTTTAGGTTAAAAATGATGAAAAAATGCAAGGTGAAAAAGCTAACTTCATTTAAGGTCCATAAAGGAGGTAAATATTCAAAGGATACACTCAATACTTTTGGAGCACGATGAGAGCTTAAGCAAGGGCATATAGAATCAATTCACAACATAAGAGATGAGAAATGAAGACTATGGAGAGAGTAAGATGGCAAGCAAACACGACCATGAAGAACGTTTGGAGCTATACCTCAAAGTTCACATGGGAATTAGAACTAAAACAAGTTTGAAGAAAATCAACCCTGGTTTTAAGCTACATTTTGGACACTTACTAGAAGTTTTTTGGAGCAAGCCACATATGATTTTGAAACTTGTTAAGGATAATAATAACCACCAAAACTGAGTAGACTACAAGATCTTGACTGATGATAATATCCTTACATCATATCCAATGAGTAGATTGTCATTTACTTGCAAGATTTTAGAGCATCACCACACTTCCTTATGCCTTCTTGTACACACAAGACCCTTTGCTATGAAAATATTTGGTTGTTAAATCTCATAAATGAGACACATTGTAATAGATAAGAGTGATATGATGGATTTGAGTATGACCATTGTTGAAAAGGTTTTCCATAGTTGAAACAAAATTTCAAACTATAACCTTTAGCTACAACCTTAGCCATATAAAACTTAAGTTTTTCATCTACTCTTGTGTTCCTCTTGTATACCAATTTACACCTATGGGTTTTATCCCTTTAGGTGCTTCTATAGGAACCTAAATTATTTTAGAATACAAAGATTCTAACTACCTCTTCATAACTCCTTACCTTAAGTGAGCACAAACATTGCTCACTGCTTCATCATAATCTATGTTATATAAACTTCCCACTACGATGAGGCACTGATGTATTAGAAATCATAGGCATGGTATACATTTAACCCTTTGGATCCATAGTATCCTATGCAATATGGGACTATCTTTTAATATATCCTCCAATCTATATCACTTTTTGTCTTATTCCTTATCATATAGTTTTCATA
The DNA here is from genome assembly GCF_004353265.1 of Vitis riparia. Lineage (NCBI taxonomy): Eukaryota > Viridiplantae > Streptophyta > Magnoliopsida > Vitales > Vitaceae > Vitis > Vitis riparia. The sequence goes on from NC_048431.1 coordinate 15,805,965, forward strand.
AAAAATCTGAAATTTATGTCCACAAATATCTTTTGATGATCTTGACTATAAGGTAATAACCCAAAAATCCTCTTAGATTTCCTATTAATTGATATACCTTTTAAGAAAAAAAAAAAGTATTACACAATTTATAAGACATATCCCCAAAAGAGGTATTACATAGTTTATAAGACATATCCTTAAAAGAATCCGGGAAAAGATGAGAAACCTATCCACAATCTCACTATGTCCATCCAAGTGTGGTATATTTATTCCACCTATCCATTTTGCAATAGAGACCTTGGTGTACATAACTGGGAAATAATCTCGTGCTCCAATGAAAAGAATTAAACTTACTAGACATATGACCTTGATCTAATCGAAGTGACTTGCTATGTATACCCAATAAGTTATTCGATCTCGCCTTAAATTCAATGAATGTATCCAACACATCAAATTTCCTATGTACATATCCAAACCTAGAGTAATCATCACTAAAAGTGATGAAATACCCATACCCTCCCCATGCATTGATAGTAAAAGTTCCATACATGTCAGTATGCATTAACTCTAAACATTTCTTAGCTCTAGTCCTCTTGGTCATTTTACCATCTATACAAGATTCATAAATTGAAAGATCTTCTGGAATCAAAGAGTACAAACTTTACCAATTTTTGGATCCTATATAGATTAATATGACCTAGGTTTAGAAATCAAATGTTTAATTAGTGCTAGGTTTAATCCTGAGATCATAATTCTCATCACTTGGCAAAGTGATAATGGAATATATATAAAAGAAAAGAATATTACATCCCACTAACCTCAATAACTAACATTACATTTGAAGTTAAGGTAAGTATAATATCATCATTTAACCTTCTCGTTTGTTGAATATCCCATAAGGACTTAGAAATAGTGGGGCTGAAATCTATTCACCATAAATCATAAAATCCATCACTAAATATTCAACAATGAGAAAATGATGTATACTTTCATTTTTTTTCTTTAGGTAAACATGACATTCCTTTTCTAGTGTCCTAAAAGGTCACAAAGGAATCATTTGCACTTGAGCTTGCTCTCTTATTCTTCTCTTGAACTTTTCTTATTTGGTATTGTTCTTATTCTTCTTAAGAGAAGAACTTGAAGAACTTTTGACTTCCATATGACCATCCTATAATATTTGAGAATCCCCTTAGCCATCCCGAAAGAAAATGGCAAGGTCTCTAAGATCATATGAATATTGGGTTCATAACAGTCCTAAGAGTATCTTGTCAAAGCCGACCTACCCTAATCACTAAATAACGATTGCAAACTATAAAGAAAATGTCAAAGTCTCTAGTAATAGACATGTATTGTTATTGCAACACATTATCCAAAGATCCAAGTATTAGACACTTGGTCTTCTGATCCGTTTAATACCACATTGATATACCACTCTTTCCTTTTACTAGGTTAGTTCATAAGAAATAGCTAGTTCTACCTAAACTATCTTTTATGCAATTAGTTATTGTGAGTTTTTAGTTAGGTTGACAATTCCGGACAAAATTCCTAAGTGTCCCCTAACTCGGCTTTCCAATTCCTCTTCGGACTACTTGACTTTGAAGACTAAGACTTTGTTAAGAGGTCGAGGTATGTAGTCGAGTGTGTGGTGATTGAATGTGAATCAACCCAGTTTTTAATCTTTAAATGTGTTAGAAAGTTGGGAGAAATGGTTTTTGGTGCAAGACTTTCATTCTCCTGTTTCTAGATTGATCTAGGTGTAGGGGTGGATCGATCCAACTAATTTTTTTTTAGATCAAATCTCAGTCATTAGATTAAGGGCTTCTTTTTACAATTTAAGAATCAATTTTCTCTCATTTTCTAGGTAGAGACTGCAGAAAACTTGGAGAGAGCATCCACTCCATGTGTTCTTCATTTTCTCATCTTATTTTCCTAATTTGGGGTTTTTGATTGCAAAGAAAATCCACTTCTCTTAATGTTTTCCAAACTAATTTTTAATGGATTTTCTTGAGCAATAAATGGGTTGATTCATTCCTTCACTCATATCTCAATCTCTCATTCTATTTGGGTTTGTGCAAAAACCCATTTTCTTCTTGTGTGGATTCAAGATGAGGCCAAGATTGAGCTTGGTGCGGACTCCAAGTGTGCTTCAAAAGAAGAAGGTCAGAAGCTGAAAGTGAAGGTACTAGTCAAGTAGTCCGAGAAGGATTGGTTGGCTTGAGCTAGGTAAAACCTTGTACTCAATTTTTATTCTTCATAGTGGAGTTTTTCAATTGATGATAGGCATGTGGTTTTTGATCTCTTCGGAGGTTTTCCACGTTAAAAATCCGGTGTTCATTGTCTCTTTCTCTCACTCTACACTTTGATTTATTTTTTGTTTTTGATATCATTGATTACTTGGGCATACATGTTGAATGGAAGAAATATGAGGTGATATAAGTGTCATGATTCATGGAATATCTTTAATAATTTTTCTGTTCATTTTGTTTAATGATATCATGGAGTCAATTGATAAGAGTTGAGGACATGATTGTTCTTTTGATTTATTTTTGAGGAGTGTTGAAGCATTTGCATGTGTTTTGCATTTATAAATTGTTGGGAGAGTGTTGATGCATACATTTTAGCTTGTGGATGTTATGCTTTGTTGATAATTTGTTGGAAGAGAAGTTTCTTGACATTAAGATAGTTTAAGGTTAGGTAATCTTTGTTGAGAGAATTTTTAAATTGTTCTACAACACCTATTCACCCCCCTCTAGGTGTAGTCCATTATTGAGGTTCACATTTTCATTTGATATCAGAGCAGGTTTTTAAAGGAAAAATCATTTTCGGTCCTTGAATCTCAATCATGGAACCTCATCAAGAGAGAGCTTCCATTGGGAGACCACCATTTTTAACCGTCGAAAATTATTCTCATTGGATCAGATGATGCATGATTGGTTATGCTTTTCTCATGGATGTTTGATTTGGAGATGCTTACACTGGGGCATAGCCCTCTCATCGATGTTTGATTTGGGGATGCTTACATTGGGGCATGACCCACTCATCGATGATGATTTTGTGAGATGACAGTTTATGCCGGACACTTACTTTTCGGAGATCATTCTGCACTGAGAGTTTACCCATTCTGAGATGATGCATTCGCACTAGGGCATGGCCACTTTGCTGATTTTGACATTGAGACTCCATTTCGTGTTTATGATTGTTGCTTTCGATGGATCATGGAGTCATTGACACCCTGGGCTCAGTCTTCTCAGGGTACCTAGTTTGATTTGGATATTCACTTATCTTTGTTACGCACCCATACATCCTACATTGGACACCGTTATATCTACACCCATCTTATCAGAACCTTACACCTTTTGAGCTTACATATTTCATCATCTTACCTGACTTTATCCTCTTCTCTTGATCAGAGGAAGATGCAGACTAGTCTCGGGCTTTCTGGTTGAGTTTTCACATGCCTTTGGGCATTAGGTTCAACATCTTCCATGATGGTAGGACCTGTTAGATTATTGATATATTTGTGATGATGTACTCATATTGATAGTTGCCATATTGTGTCTTGATTTGTTTACATTTCGGACTTAGGGTTTTGGTCAGCATTTGTTTGATCCCTTATTTTGGTTTTGCTTTGTCAGCATAGTTTTGGTGATGTTTGGTCTTGTTTTAGCGTTTGTTCATTGAGGCTATGTATATCCTGTTCATTGCATCATCATTGAGCATATCCCAGCCAGAGTGTCTTGTTTGGTGACATTCTGTCTTATGTTGGTTACTATCTTACACTGGGGCATACCCCCATCCTTCAGTTCATTAGATATTTTGCGGATTTTCTCACTACTCATTCTATTTCTTGATCTTTATGGGTCGTCACACTGGGACATACCCCCATCCTTGAGTCCACTAGATCTTTTGCGACTTTTCTCATCACTTGATCCACTTCTTGATCTTTGCGAGTCGTCACACTGGGGCATACCCCCTTTAGTGCTCTTCTACTGGGGCATACCCCCATCCTTGAGTCCACCAGATCTTTTGCGATTTTTCTCACTACTCGATCTATTTCTTGATCTTTGTGAGTCGTCACACTGGGGCATATCCCCTTTAGTGCTTTTCTACTGGGGCATACCCCCTCTCTTTGGGTTTACCGTGTCTCGTTTTGATTTCATGGTTGTCAGACCCATTTGTCGATCTTTACGAGTTATCCCTTATGGCATCCCCCTATTGTCAGCTTGTTTAGGGTATCCCCCTATTTTCAGTTTGTTTAGGGCATCCCCTTTGTTTCATATTCACCATCATAGATTTTCATCTATGAGCATTTGTTTCAGGTTCACCACCATAGATCAGACATCTATGGGCATTTCAGATTATCACCACCATAGATCGGGCATCTATGGGCATTTCAGTTATTTCACCACCATGGATTTTCATCTTTGGGCCTTTGAGATTATCACCACCATAGATTTTCATCTATGGGCTTTGATCAGTTTTTCACCATCATAGATTTTCATCTATGAGCATTTGTTTCAGATTTCACCACCATAGATTTTTATCTATGGGCATTTCAGTTATTTCACCACCATGGATCTTCATCCTTGGGCTTTGATCAGTTATATCACCACCATAGATTTACATCTATGGGCTTTGATCCATTATCACCACCATAGACTTTCGTCTGTGAGCTTTGTTTAGTTATATCACCACCATGGATTTTCATCCTTGGGCTTTGATCAGTTTTATCACCACCATAGATCAGCTATCTATGGGCATTTCAGATTTCACCACCATAGATTTTTATCTATGAGCATTTGTTTCAGTTATCACCACCATAGACTGGCATCTATGGGCATTTTTATTGTATCACCACCGTAGGTCTTCACTTATGGGCCTTCTAGTTTAGCGTTTAGAGTTAGCTTTTTGGTTTGGCTTCCAGAGCTATTATTTTCTCAGTTTGGTGTTTAGAGTCAGTCTCGTCATTCAGAGTCACAGCTCCTAGCATTCATATTCATTGGCATTGCACATCTCACCTTCATGGTTTGGCATTCGTCCTCGGTTTTCCTCGCTTCGTTACCCTGTGCTTATCGCATATTCGTCTCGTGGTCCACGTAGGGCAGTTTCCTTTAGACGCGTTCTTGTCTGTACTCCAAGAGTGGTTCGACCGTTACTCACCTTTGATATGGTTTTTCGAGTCACTTGTGGAGACGTCTTAGAGAGAGTTTAGGTCCCCAATGTTTTTCAGGGTCACCTTGGGACATCCTTTTTCTTTTAGGATTAAAGTCTTTGTGTTCGTCTATTGACCTGAGTGAGTCCGTGTTTCACCGGTGTCCTTGTGGGGGTCTCTTTGGTTCTTCGGTAGAGTTCACCTCATTCTACTCACTATTCACACTTTCTTTTCACTCTAGTGTTCATGTTCCTTACACTTGTGAACTCTACCGAAGAGGGGCATATTTGTAGACCCCCTTTCAAGAGCTGGGGACTTTAGGTTTTTTTGTAATAATAACATTGGAAGGATGCCTCCTCATCACTAGCAGCTGGCAGCATCCTAGGCAAGTGGAGGGACCCCTTTCGATGCATGAGACGAGCTGGTGGAAGCAACAAGTCAAGATGGCCAGCCATGCTAGTGGTCGGGGGTGCCATACTTGCTGAGTGGAGCAACAGTGGAGTCGGTAGTGGCTTGCTGTGGAAGATAGAAACAGAAGGAAAAAAAAAGAGGGGGGAAAAGGAGAAAAGGAACGGAGGAGGGAGGGGGCGACGGGCTGAGGACCAAAACGACTTCGGATCGAGAGGATCGCTCAGGTTCAGCTATTTTTACACCTTAAGCTCTCCATTATTTCAGTCATTCGATGTTTCTTCATAACGCTTGGATGCTTATGTTGGTTGTCTAACGTGTTGAACCCATTTCTCGGTTTCCATTCACTTAGACTCTGTTTTCTCTTGTATGTGTTGCGTTATGATTCCGCTACTTGTTAGTGTGTTAAAAGCAGTTAAGAACCTCCTACCGGTTCTTGGCTCTTAGTGATTTTCATGGAAGAGAGCTAGATTTGGTTGCATTATTTCTTCTTTTATATGCTCTGCTTTCCTCCATTGTGTCTTTCGCTTCTGATGTGTTTAGCGTAAGTATCATGTCTGGGGTTAGTTGCTTGCATTGGGGCATCTTTAAAAAAGCTCAGTAGCAAGGCTTCCGGGATTCATGTGCTTTACTGCCCATTCCTTGAGTTAGAGTTCCCCTAGTCAGGGAAGTGCCATGACCATCACTCCGCTGAAGTTTTTATGGCATTTTGTTTGAGAGCTTAGTTTAATGTTTGAACTGAGGCTCTAATGTATTGGTTGATATCATGTTTGGGGGGCTATTCGGGCAGGCTTGTATACCGGGATCATCTAGGAAGGACGCTTCTCATTTGTGAACTTACACTTAGGAAAATCTGGAGATAAAGCTGTTGTGGATGAGGCTGCTGGTGCCCCTCTAGGTGAGACTTTGGACCTCATGACAGCTTTGCAGTTTGTCCTGAGGAAATCATTGGCTCATGGTGGACTTGTACGAGGCCACCATGAAGGTGCTAAGGTGATTGAGAAGCACACTGCCCAGCTCTGTGTACTGGTAGATGACTGCAACCAGCCTGACCATATTAAACTTGTCACAGCGCTTCGTGCTGACCATAATGTCAGCCTTAAATCAGTGCCTAGTGCTAAAACTCTTGGCGAATAGGCTGACCTGCTTTGCGTGTTGCTTCCTTGCCCATTCTATCATTTCATTATTCCCCATTCACATCCATCCCTTCATACCCCAAACTCCCTAATACCCGCGCTGCCACCTTTTCTCTCTCTACCTCCCACCACCATATACCCATTTTTCCTTTAACGCCCACTTCCATATCCATCATCGTTATCTTCGTATCCATCAGGTCCTCCACTGTCTTCAGCATTATATCCTAACTTCAAGCACTTTCCGACATCGAAAAGGACACCCATCTGAAACATGCAATAAATCTCAATGAAATTGGCGTTTTCAATATGCTCCGTCTCGTACCGAATTCAAGAGCTCAACCAAACCCTCCCGTTCTGCTGATCATCTGACCTCTTCAATGTCGATGATGTCGCCATCAGGAAGCAACGCCTACATGTTGACGTTCGGGACAGGACCTCCACTTCATCTTTCACTTCGTGTGATCCACATGCATCCTCTTCTTCCG